>NC_058132.1:681706516-681747769 GCF_016433145.1 Gracilinanus agilis
TTCCTTCCTTCCTTCCTTCCTTCCTTCCTTCCTTCCTTCCTTCCTTCCTTCCTTCCTTCCTTCCTTCCTTCCTTCCTTTCTTCCTTCCTTCCTTCTTTCTTAACTAAAGAGGAACTCAAGGTCAGTACAATGGAGCAGGTTGACACTTCCATGCCCATCAGTATTGGGATTTGTCCATGAGTGGCTGCTGCATCTCTAGAGTCGACAAGAGAGGGGAACACAGTCTCCAAACAGCAAAATACCTCGAGTCAGATATTGGGGTTTGAATCACAGCTTTGATATTTACTAGCTCTGTGACCATGGGCAGATCATTTGACCCTTGTTTCTTCTTCTATAAAATGTGACTCATAAGATTCAAATGAGATCATCTATGTAAACATGCTTTGCAAAACTTAAAATGCTAGAGAAATGCCCCTTTTCATTGTGTTCTGCTACCTCTCCACAAGTATCAACCCAAAGGTGTTTTTGAACCCTTTATCTTCTCTCTACATCAGTGCTTACTTTTTTTCCTATATGTCTAGGATGGTGGCTCTCTGGTTACTTGTAAAAATAGAGAAAATTGTGTGTGTGTGTGTGTGTGTGTGTGTGTGTGAGCAGGGTGATATGTGCAGTGATGGTGTGTGAGAGAAAAAGAGAGAGTTAAACCATTCTAATCACAGGAATCTATTTGTTTGAACCAATCTTAAACCCTTTTTGACATGTGTTGATGCTTGAAAGGTAGGTGTCCTACAGGTGTGTGGGCTGTCATGCTCCTCCGTGCTGTTTGCTTTAGCATCTTGACTGTCTGAGAGTGAGGATATCTCCAAGCATCTCCCCGGTCTGGCATGATGTAGCATGCAAACTACAAAAACAGTGCTTCAGGGGCCAGTCCCCTTAAGCTGCTGAAGGCAGAGCCCAAAGAAGGGGGAAGCTTCAGTTCTCCAAAGGAACAATGAGTAGGAAAGCATTAGGAACCTATCGAGGCCTTCACCTGGATGTACCAAATACCTTCCACAGAACAATTAGGAAACTTGTCTCCTCAAAGGCTTTCCTTTTGGAGGATAAAGAGGAAATCTCTTTCTAAAGGGCTGCTGTCATGTTTTGAATTGCTGCATGGATTTTAATTTTGCACAGCCTGAGCCTGCTGTCCCACCCAAATCATATTTTGCTTGCTGGCCGATAGCAGGTGAGATCAGCATTATTGTGGCTCCTAAGTGGAGGGAAGCTTCTCATTTCAAAAACACATTAGCAAAGGAATTTATTCTCAGATAAGGCAGAGTGGAGTGGCCATGTCAATATAATGACTTTGGTATTGCAAGTTAAAGAAGGCAGGGGATTTTTTTTTTAAAGGCAAACAAGGACCTGTCAGCAGACCTAAAGTAATCAATTATTCTAATCTAGTCTCATTTATCATCTTTGTCCGATGTGACTTGGACTACATTATTTTAAAAATCAGTTCTAGTTTAAGCAAAAGTGTAAATAGTTGTTTCTTAAGTTATTAACAAAGTATGCCAACCCTTTTCTAGAGAGTGTTTTCTTTCAGCCAATCAACAAATATTTATTGAGTACTGCATAGGAAAGTTAATAAATGTAAAGTCTCCTATGTGGGTTCAAAAAATCAACTTCACAAATAAAGGGTGGGGAACACTCAGAATGTCAATAGTGCCTATAGAAATGGGGGTATTAGAGGATGGCAAGATCAACATTGGGCAATCAGGTGATATGGTAGACAAAGGAAAACAGAATATCTGTGTGTTTACACAAAGATGCTTTTAAGACCCCACTTATCTTTTTAGACCCAATGGACAGATAACTCCTAGCCCTGAATTCTTTGATCAAGCCTTATCCACTTTCTCTGTTTTTCTCAAATGACACTCTATCTCCCATCTTTGTCCTTTTGTGCTGGCTGTCTCCCATATCTGGATTGTAATTCCCTACCTATTTCTAGATCATAGCCTTCACCCTCCTTCTCCTCCTTCTTCTTCCCCTTGCCTTCTGTCTTAGAATCAATACTAAGTATCAGTTCCAAGTCAGAAAAGCAGCAAGGGCTAGTCAAATGGAATTAAATGCTTTGCCCAGGGTCTCAAAACTAGGAAGTATCTGAGGTCAGATTTGAATCCAGGTCCTCCCATCTCTGGACCTGACTTTCTGTCCACTGAGCTACCTAGTTGTCCCTAGAACTCTCTTCTTTTTCTTTTAAACCTTTACTTTCCATTTGAGAATCCATATAGTGAGTTGGTTCCAATACCACTCTAGAAGAGCAGTAAGAACTACACAATGCGGGTAAGTGACTTGCCCAGTGTCACACAGCTAGGAAGTGTCTGAGGCCAGATTTCATCTATCTTCTTTAAGATGAAGCTCAGGTACCATCAACTGTATGAAGTCTTTCCTGATCTCCTCAACTACCAGGACTTTCCTTCCCAAATTACTATGTATTTAAATATTTTCTGCGTGTATTTGTATTCATTCACATTATATCATTCAATGTACATGTTTATATATATTCCTTGTTTTTCCATTAGCATGCGAGCCAACCAAGAGTGGGATGTTTCATCCTGTGTACTTGTATCTCTGGCACATAAGCACAGTGCCTGGCACAAAACAGGTGTTTAATAAATACTTGTTGATTGATTAGAAAGGTAATAGTCCCTCTGTGATTAGAAAGGTAATGGTCTCTCCGAATTATGCCCAGATTGGCTCCCAGTTCTTGGCCACCATACCTTAGGAAAGACATTGAGAAGCTGGAGATCATCCAGAGGAAGGTAATCAGAATGGTGATGAGACTGGACATGGTGCCATATGAAGATCAGCTGAAACAATTGGTGATGGCTTGCCTGGAGAAAAGAAGGCATAATGGGGATCATGAGAATTGACTTCAAATTTTAAAAGTACTGTTCTATCAAAAGAGGACTAATATTGCTCTGCTTGAACCCAGAGAGAGCCATGTAATTTTAAAAAACACTCTAAAGAGACTATAAAATATGACCAAGAAGATTTACTAGTTTAAGTAAAAAGGAAATTATAAGGAAAAGACAAAGAAAAAGAGGAGTGATCCAAATCATGGATAGGCATGTCAACAAAAGAACCAGGAACACTAGGTGACAGTTGCAAAGACAGATTTAGGTTTGGTATTAACAAGCACTTCTTACTAATTAGAATGATCCCCCCTAAAAAAGGATCTTCCTTCCTCAGATGTCTTTAAGCAAAGGAAGAATGACCACTTGTCAGTATTTTTTGATTAAGAGTTGGAAGGGACTTCAAGGTCATCCAATCTGATCACTTCATTTTACAGATGAGAAAACTGATGGAATTCTTGTTCAGGTATGAGTTAAAATCCCTTCTAACTCAGGAAATCTGTGACTCTGACAAGGCCATTCATTAGAAAATATACAGAGATGAATAAGGTAGATAACCTCAATTCTCAAAAAGCTTACAGTTTAGTTGTGATGATATGTCTATGTATGACCCAATAATATATCATGCATAGAAAGAGATGGTAAGTGCTAAAAGAATAGCAAAGGCACCAAGTGCAAGTGGCTTTCAGAAGAGAGAGAGAGGTCTCTTTGGCTTGGGAGATCCAAGGAAACTTCCCGGAGGAGGTGGGATTCGAGCTGGATCTTGATGAGTAGACATGATTGGGAAAAATGAAGAGTAGGGAGAAGGGCTTTTAAAGGAGAAAGAGTAGCATGAAAAAAGATATGCAGGTAGGAAACATAAGGTATATGTGGGGAGAAGTAAATAGGTAAGCATAGTTGGTATAGAGGTGTTATAGACTCATCAAGCCAAGAGTTGGAAGGGCCCTAATCCAACCCATGTCTCAAACATTAATCCCAGCTAAAAAAATCCAAGCCAAGTGACCATCATGACTCTGTTGAAGATCTCCATGGAAAGGTACTTTGCTGATCGATGGGACAAAACATTAAAATTTTTTAAAACAAATATAAGGACTAATGGAAAGCAAACTTGGAAACAGAAGTTGGGGCCAGATTGTAGAGATTCTTGGATGGCAGAATAATGAGTTTAGGCTTCCAGCTGTAGGCAGTGGGGAGTCACTGAAGGATTTTGAATAGGCAGTGATATGATAGAAGTGGCAAAATTGATTATATCTTTTAATCTGTTTGTAAATCCTCCTTTCTCTTAAGAGTTCAAATTAATTACATTTCACTAATAAGAGAGATCAGTGTCATCTTTACAAGTAGTGCATTAGTATTCTAACTCAGATTACACATACATTTTACAAAGGAAGACCCAATGACAAGATGACAAGTTTTTGATCAATGTGACCATATCATTGTCATCTTACGTGGAAAGTGAAGACTTGACAAATGGATTGGTTTGACAGCATGCAGATGAAACCAAAGGTCATACATAGACAATCCCAAATTGCAGTTCAAGAAGTTTCAGGAGTATACTTCCAACTCCTTTACAGTGTCTTTGCTCCTTTAACATCACATCTTAATTGATTTTAGGTGGAGAGGTTGGGAATGTGGATTTCCTGGTGGTGATGACTTACTGGAAGCTCGAAGACTCACCTGTTCATCCACCTAGACACACATGCATTCATTCATCTAGTCATCCATCCAACAACCCAATTAAGCTATTACTGAGTGACACCAACTTTATGCATGTCCTTACCTCACAGCAGTGATAGGGAATATCCTTTGTATACTTACATCTTTGTGCAAGTTCCTTCAGCCTATCTCTTTTAAGGGCAATAACATAATGACTAATTCTATCCCACTACTCCTTCCAACCAAATCAGAGTTTTAAGCTCATCTGATAAATTCCCAAATTCCCACTGGTTACATGTGCCCCAATCCATATGGGCTGTAGAAGTGTCCCCAGGAGATATGTATCTGGCTACATGATATGATGCCTCTTCCAAGTGTACGAATCTTTTCAACTTTAAAGCAGCATCTGAAACAGTTCCTAGAGTATAACTAAGGTGTGTGGGGAAGGAGCAGAGCTTTGATCGAGGTTGACAAAATTTATAGGAGAGTCTGCCAGCAGTTTCAATTGTTCAGGAACATAGAAAAAAACCTGAATTTTCCCTTAGCAAGAATAATTAGTTAAAATAGGAGACATAGTTATTGTTGTTTCTTCTCTGTTGGGTCAGTGGCTGTATCCAGTCTCTCTTTTTCTGCTTCTCTTTCCCCCATGGACTCTTCAGTAGCAGTATTACCCTACACTCTCTGTTGTTTCCTTCCCCCCAACCTAACTGAATCATCTCACCATCACTTACCCTGGGCACAAAATTTCTAGTTCTGGTACTATCTATCTCATAATAAATTCCAATTTGGTAGCCATTTTATTCAGTAATATGAAGTTTTATTGCAATGAGGATCTCCATCACATGATTTCAATTGCATACTGTCAAATTCACTGTTTGTAAAGCCACTTATTGCCCAGTTTTCAGTACTTCCAGAGACATCATTTCCTCAGTGTGGGGAATCCCTTCATGGATGTAGGTCACAATCCTCCTATGCTTTATAAAACAGTTTCATGAATTTCTGAGGCCAGAAATATTCCATAACTTCCTGGTCAGTCCTTCAATGATAAGGCTCTCCTTACTTTATGAGACTGGTCCCTAGGAGAGGCTGATGACAGACAGATCTGTCATTGAAGCATTTCTATGTTGGAAAGACTTGCCAGAAGTTAAAATCTCTTGACATTACCATTGAAAGTCTAGGCTCAATCTCAGTTCAGTAGGGGGATTTGGCCATACCTCTTATCTGGTGAACATGAATCATTTGGTTGATTTTTCCTTTTTACCCATTTTATTTTGATCCTCCTAGAGAGAGATTGTTATAGAATGGGGTGATGGATAGAAATTTAGTTGGGGAGTGTGTAATTGGAAATCTTGTACCTTTGAACTACATTACCCAAAAGCCCACTAACTTACTGTCGTTATGTGCTGATGTAGATAGGAGATAAATCGGGAGGAGTTGTGTGTCTAGGCTTTTTTCCTTGCTATGAGGGCAGCTGTAAATGTGGGACTTTTGAACAGGTAGATTAGCTTAAGCACATGGTTTTTTAAAAAAATGTTATAAAATTACCTTTTTATTCCATTACTTCTAGTGATTATAAATAAATCTTATAAAAATATAATATTTGAAGCTACTGTAAATTCATTTTAATTTTTACAGGAGTCACAAAGACTTGGATTCACATCCATCCTCCAATACATACTGACTGTGTGACTCTGGGCAAATTATATAACCATTCAATGCCTTTCGATTACTCTCTAAGATTATAAATTATAGGCAAATTGCTAATTTGAATTGGCAGGGGGAGTTTCCATTCTGAGTTCCTCATGATGATAAAATGACATATCCAGATTAAAAAAAAACAACAACAATCCTAGAGATATACTAGCAGCTCCATGGAATGATGGGATCTAATATGTGGATTTGTACTCCTTTTCTGAAATATTTCATAGGCCATTTTGAACATTAGTCTAATGTCTAAAACATAAACTCCTAGACTAGTTCCCACATTTACACTGGGGCATAGGTGGTTCTAAAGTGTAAGAGTGTCATTTTTATGCCACTGAAATGACCTTTCATGATTTAATTGTCTGGAAGTAGAGAAATTTTGGACGGCAAATAGGGTAGAGATCATGGCAAGTGGTCTCATCACTTGCTGGCACATGGAGGGAGAAGAAATGGAGGCAGTGTCAAATTTTATATTCTTGGGCTCAAAGATCACTATAGGGGGCAGCTGGGTAGCTCAGAATTGAGAGCCAGGCCTAGAGACGGGAGGCCCTAGGTTCAAATCTGGCCTCAGACACTTCCCATCTGTGTGACCTGGGCAAGTCACTTGACCCCCATTGCCTACCCTTACCACTCTTCTGCCTTGGAGCCAATACACAGTATTGACTCCAAGACAGAAGGTAAGTTTTTTTTTTAAAGATCACTATAGATAGCAAATACAGTCATGAAATAAAAAAAATAGCTTGCTTCTTGGAGGGAAGGCTATGGCAAATCTGGACAACATTTCAAAAAGCCAGCATCTTGCCAATACAGGTCTGTATATTCAAAGCTGTGGTTTTTCTAGTAGTAACATATGACTATTAGAGTTGGACTATATGGAAAGAGGAGCACCACAGAAGTGATACTTTTGAATTATAGTGTTGGAGAAGACTTTTGAGAGTCCTTTTTGACAGAAAGGAGATCAAATCAGTCAATACATATCAAAACTAATTCAGATGGCTCATTGGAAGTACAGATACGCAAGCTAAAGCTTAAATATTTTGGTCACATAATGAGAAGAAGACATGACTCATTGGAAAAGACTGTCATGTTGAAGGCAAAAGAAGGGGACAACAGAGGATGAGATGTATAGAAAGTGTCATGGAACCAACAAACATGAGCTTGGAGAGATTTCAGGAGATACTAGAGGAAAGAAGGACCCGATGGGCTATGATCCATGAAGCCACAAAGTCTCAGATGTGATTGAGTGAATGAACGACAACAACAAAAACAAACTAAGCTAGATCAGTTCATTCCAGTTCAATCCAACAACCATTCATGAAGTGCCAGATTTGTACAAGGCACTGTGTTGAAGATATGAAGAACAAAATATAAGGGCCCTTAGCCTGTAGGAGCTTAAGTGCTATTGGGAGGATACAACCATATACACAGAGAAGTAAATAAAGAATAATTTCAAGAGGCAGAGAGAGTTCAACAACTTTGGTAATTAGGAAAGGATTCATTTGGGAAGTGGTGCCTAAACAAGTTAGGGAGATTGTGCCAAGTGGAGAGGAGGAGAATGTGCTATGGTATGTTTGGTGGGCTCTCTATGCAAAGGCATGGAGTAGAGAGAAGGATGTCATAGAGGAAGAGATACTAATACATTGTTGGTAGAACATTGAACTGATCCAATTTTGGAGAGCAATCTGGAATTATACTCAAAGAGTTATAAAACTATGCATACCATTTGACCCAGTAATACCACTTCTAGGTCTGTTAAAGAGATCATAAAAAAGGGGAAAAGACCCACTTGAACAAAAATATTTATAGCAGCTCTTTTTGTGGTGACAAAGAATTGGAAATTGAGGGTATGTCCATCAATTGGGGAATGGCTGACTAAGTTGTGGCGTATGATTGTTATGGAATACTATTGTGCCATAAGAAATGACAAATGAAATGGTCACATAAAAACTTGGACAAACATGAAATGATGCAAAGCGAATTAAGCAGAACCAGGAGGACATTGTGTACAGTAATAGCAATAATGTTTGATGATCAGCTGGGAATGACTTAACTATTATCAACAAGGAAAAGATCCAGGACACTCCAAGGGACTCATGCCAAAAAAAAAGGATATCCACCATCATAGAAGGAACAGATGAAGTCCAAATGTAGTTTGAAGCAGGCCATTCTTCCTTTTGTTTCCTCCATGAATTTTTCTCTAGTGTAAGCAATATGTTTCTTACTTCACAACAGGATAGACAGGGAAATATGTATTATATGATAATATATGAATTATATGTATTTATTATTATTATTATTCCTGTTGACTCCCTAGGAGCATAGGGCCGCAACCACCTCACGCCAACGGACTCTGTTCTGGGCAACTTCCCCCAG
Organism: Gracilinanus agilis; assembly: GCF_016433145.1. Classification (NCBI taxonomy): domain Eukaryota; kingdom Metazoa; phylum Chordata; class Mammalia; order Didelphimorphia; family Didelphidae; genus Gracilinanus; species Gracilinanus agilis. The sequence goes on from NC_058132.1 coordinate 681,715,084, forward strand.
CTGGGCCCATGTCATTCCGACGGTCTTTGTTTCATTTTCGGCAGATCTTCGCCAGGTCTGTTTTGGTCTTCCGACTTTCCTCCTCCCTGAAGGGTTCCAGCTCAATGCTTGTCTGGCTATGTTGTCTTCCGGTTTTCGTAGCGTATGTCCTATCCATCTCCACTTACGTTTCTTTATGTCCTGACTGATGGGATACTGGATTGTTCTTTCCCAGAGACTAGCATTGGAGATCTTTTCAGGCCATCTGATGTTCAAGATGTAGCGTAGACATCTGTTAACAAAGACCTGGAGTTTGTTGGTGTTAGCGCTCGTCACTCTCCAGCTTTCTGATCCATATAGGAGGACGGCCTTTACGTTGGTGTTGAAGATTCGGAGCTTAGTGACGAGGGACAGTGCTCTGGAGATCCAGACAGCCCACAGGGTGTTAAATGCCTGTCTGGCTTTGTTGATTCGGTTTCTGATGTCCTCATCTGCCCCGCCGTCCTTACTGACGATGCTACCCAAATAGGTGAAGTGGTCCGTCTCCTTGATGTTTTCTCCCTGTAGTTGGATTGGCAGGTCCTGTCTGCTGTTGACTGGGATCACCTGGTCTTCCTCTTGTTGATCTTCAGACCTGTCTTTTCCGCTTCTTCAGAGTCGTGCAAGTTTGGCTTGCGCATCCTGCTGCTTGTGAGAAAGGAGACAGATGTCATCCGCGAAGTCAAGGTCCTCGAGCTGTTTGGTAAGAGTCCATTGGATGCCCGCATTGTTGTCCTTGGTAATTCTTCTCATGGTCCAATCTATGACCATCCAGAAGATAAGGGGCGAAAGCATGCAGCCTTGCTTCACTCCGGTCTTCACTGTGAAGGGAGCCGTCAGTTTCCCATTATGGATGACCTGGCAGGTAAAGTCTTCGTATAACCGCTGGATGATGTTGATGAGCTTCGGGGGAATCCCGTAGTGCTGCATCAATCTCCAGATGATGCTCCTGTCCACGCTGTCAAATGCCTTCTCGAAATCCACGAAAGTCATGTAGAGGGGGGGCTGCCACTCGATGGACTGTTCGATGATGATTCTTAGGGTGACGATATGGTCGGTGCACGATCTGTGCTGGCGAAACCCTGCTTGTTCTATTCTCAGCTTCTTGTCCAAGGCCTCCTTCAGTCTCTCTAAGATGACTCTGGTCAGGATTTTGCTGGGAGCGGATAGAAGCATGATTCCTCGCCAGTTGCTGCATTGGGATAGGTCACCTTTCTTGGGTAGCTTCACCAGGTAGCCTAGTTTCCAGTCTGTCGGGACTTGTTCCTGTTCCCAGATCTTCTGCAGGAGGGGTTGTAGCATCTCCACTGACATTTATTATATGATAATTATGTGATAATGAAATATATGTTAGATAATAATATATGAATAACCTATATATTACCACCCTTCTTGGGGAGGGAAGAAGAGTAGGAGGGAAAAAAAATGAGACATAGTTTTTGGACATAGTTAATGTGAGAATATATTTCTCTTGGATAAACATATTTATTATAATTTATTACATATTTATAACAAATCATGTGTATTATATTATGTTACACATTGTTATATATGAAAAATAAAATTAGAAAATAATAATATGAAATAAGACAGAAAATAAGACAGAAAAGGTAGATATGGATCTCAGATTTTTCCAGATGAGTGCTGGATGAGTGATTGAGTAATTTTCATTTTATCCTGGAGGAAATGAAGAATCATTGAAAATTTTTAAGTGGTGAGGTGAAATGGTTAGATTGGTGTTTTAGAAATATCAACTTGGTAGCTAAAAGCTATGGGTTTATAACAGGGAGAGATCTTAGTGATCATCTGTTCCAATTGTTTGAATTTGACTGATGAGAAAGTTGAGTCCCCAAAAGAGGAAGTGTCTTGTCCAAAGATTTAAATGCAGGTCTTTTGACTCCAGATTTAGTTTTCTTTCTATTGTTCTGCAGCAGCCTCTACTTTTATCCTTTAATCTAGAAGGTGATGTGGTATAGTTAAAAGTTAACTTAACTTGGAGTCAGTGGACTTGAATTCAAATCCTCACTCCAATACCACCTGCCTGATTTTGGTCAATCATTTAGCCATGTTAGATCTCAATTTCCTTCTCTGTAATTAAGGAGGCTGGACTAGATAACCTCTCTAATGTTATTTTCTATGATCCTTTGAATCTGAACCCCAAAGAAAATGTCATGGCTAATGAGCAACACAGAATGACATATGTATAGGTTTTTTTTTAAACCCTTGTACTTCGGTGTATTGTCTCATAGGTGGAAGATTGGTAAGGGTGGGCAATGGGGGTCAAGTGACTTGCCCAGGGTCACACAGCTGGGAAGTGTCTGAGGCCGGATTTGAACCTAGGACCTCCTGTCTCTAGGCCTGACTCTCACTCCACTGAGCTACCCAGCTGCCCCGACACATATATAATTTTGCTGCAAGACTTAGAGTTCATATTGATCCAACTTCCGAAGTTGACTTTCCCTTGCTAAAATGCTACATTTGCAAAGATTTTCCTTCAGAAGAAGGCATATAAATACCATGAAAGTTTTTCTGTTCTGGTTCACTGCCGAATTGAATGAGAGCTGATCCATAGTAAACTCTGTCTAGACTTTGTGAATGACTGAACCCCCACCACCATGTTAGAGTCATCCTCATACCATTGTTCAGTCCCATGAGAATGAGCTGTGGGTGGGGTGGGATTTCTAGGGAGGTTGCCTCCTGGAAGCGCCCTTAAACAATGTTACTAAACAGACTCACTCGTTCTTTCTCCTCTGGTCCTCTGACCCAGAGTGTGTTCAATCACCTACGGGCACCACTCATTAACTGGCCCTCAAAACAATAATTAGGTACCACATTTTCATGGGAAGCGATCCATGCTACCATTGTTTCTTCGGCACAGTGACTCGCCCACTGCTGGTATTGTGACAGCAGAATAGAAAGGGCAGTAATATGTGGGTTTCTGTTTGGGTTTTTTTTACCTTGAGGAAACAAAAGCTCTTCTGACGTAATGAGATACTAGAAATCTCAACAGAGCCCGACAGAACAATACAGATGCTTTTTTTATATGATTCTGATGGAGCCACCAAGAAAGAATTCTTCAGCAATAAAATATAGAAGTCTGGGTACTGTTTGCAACATCTGCCTCAGTACATATGAAGGAATTTCATGATTCTAGTAGATGGATGTCCACTGATAAACCTGAACTACTGAGTAGTATATGATACCCAAAGAGAGATCCTGGAAGAGGAAAGTAAGACCGAGAGGAGATTTAAGAAGATATTCTGTAGTACACCTTAGACTAAGGCCAAAGACCTTCAATACCATTCCTCTGAGAAGGATGTCTCCTAAGAAAAAAGTGGTGGACAGTGAAGGCAGACACAGAGCAAGACAGTTTGGAAAGTACTATTAAAGCCAGGGGGAGTTTACCAGAAATGTCTTGGCTTCCTCTTGGTCTTGACAAAACTAAACAAGCAATTCTTTTACAACCTTTACCTTCCATCTTAGAATCAATACTATGTTTTGGTTCTAAGGAAGAAGAATGGTAATGGGAGTTAAGTGACTTCCCCAGGGTCACACAGCTAGGAAGTATCTGAGGCCAGATTTGAATCTAGGACCTCCTGCCTCTAGGCTTGACTCTCAATCTACTGAGCCACCCAGCTTCCCTTAAACATGCAATTTTTAAAGTTCTCGAAGTTTCACAGAAGGCTAGAGTAGAAAGACACACCAGAAACCATCTAGACCAGTGATTCCCAAAGTGGGTGCCACTGCCCCCTAGTGGGTGCTGCAGTGATCCAGGGGATTGGTGATGGCCACAGGTGCATTTGGGGGTGGTGATAGTATGTGACAGGGGGCACTAAGTAATATTTTTTCTGGAAAGGGGGCAGTAGACCAAAAAAGTTTGGAAAACACTGATCTAGATCAAGCAGTACATGAATGATAAACTCTTCATAGTACAGTGGTCATTCAACCTCTGTCTGAAGACCTCCAAGGAGGAAGAATTGAGCATCTTCTAAGGCATTCCAGTTCTGCAGATCTCTAATTATTGGAAAAATTTTCTTAACATTAATCCTAAATTTATGTTTTTGCAGTTCTGTTCTTTAGGATCAAACAGAGCAGCCCATCCCAATACTTAATGATAGTTAGGATGTCTTCTCTGAATCTTCTCTTATTGAGGTTAAACATCACTTATTATTTCAACCAATCTTGCAATGGAATGGACTCAAGACCATTCATCATACTAGTTGCTTTCCTCTGGACAGTCTCCAATTTGTCAATGTATTTTCCAAAAGGTGATGCCAAGATCTGAACACACTGCTCTGAGAGTGGTTAAACCCAGTCACATTACAGCAGACTTTTCACTTCCCTGGTCATGGGTACCATGCCACCGTTAATGTAAGCTCATGATTTTTTCGTAGTTTAGTTAAAAGGTTGGCCTAGGCACAAAAAAAAACCAAAACACAAAATGTCATAGTTGCCCTGAAGGAACTAAAATATAGCTGGGAAGGTAAGACTATTTCCATAAGATGGTAATGATAACAATTGCTAACTATTGAGCTTTAAGACATAAATGTTTCCCTCCCACCATCACCTTTGAGTGACCTGAAGCTCAATGAAGTGATGATGACTTATCCACAGACACACAGTTAAGAAGTGTCAGAGCCAGAACTTGAACCCAGATTTCCTGATGTTAAATCCATTATACTACAGGTGTCTACCACAGTACATTGAGGTAGGATCTCATTTTTTTCAAGTTCATTCTCTTAATTTTTTTACAAGTATTTATTTTCTTTCTCTATTTCCCTTCCTCACTGGGTGTTAACAAAGAAGAACACCTATATCAAATGTGATCAGTCACGGATACAAATTCCTACATTGACCACATCCAAAAAATGTTTTTTTAATTAAAAATTTTTATCTAATTAATTAATTTAGAATATTTTCCCATGGTTACATGATTCGTGTTCTTTCCCTCCCCTCTTCACACCCCTCTCCCATAGCCAATGAGCAATTTCATTGGGTTTTACATGTGTCATTGATCAAGACCTATTTCCATATTATTAATATTTATATTACAGTGATCCCTTAGAGTCTACATCCCCAATCTACATGTTTCTTTTTGCTTTTAATGTTCATCATCCCTCTGGTAGGAGACAGACCTTACTAAAACAACAACAACAAAAATGTTTTGTATTTTTCTCAGCACTTAACATAGTGTCCTATAAATGGCAGACACTTCATAAATGTCCTTGAATTAATGAATGAAAAATGATTATCAATGGAGTAGAACAAGTGTAACGTACCAAAGGAGTTCTAAGAAGGGAAGTGCCCATGGACTGGAGTGGTTTGGGAAAGCCTCACTACTGAGATGGCACTTGAGCTGAACCTGGAAAGATTTGGAAAGGGGAGTGGGGGAAGACAGGACAAGATGGGTAAGGAAACTACCCCTGAAATAAATATCCACAAATGTCCCAAGTGGCTAGTTAGCTGTCTTAACTAGGGTAGAACAACTGAAGCTTTTCCTCAGGTTACTGATTTTAGAGCAGTTCTTACAGTGATGGCAGTCCTCTTACAGACTTGAGTGGTCTCATTTCTTGTCCCATCCTGTTCATGTCTCCCTTCTATGTACTCACCAGAAGTAGCCTCATTTCGGTATCTCAGAACCTCTCTCTGCTATCCATATAGGACAGTATTTTTGACCTCCTCCAACTGGGGGTTGCTTTTTTGTGTTGTTTGAAGTTTCTTAGTTGGAGATCTGCCAGCAAATGAGACATTGCTCCTTTACTCTAAAATATTTATCTACTTTGAGTTGTTGTGTTCTCTCCAAATAGTCTGGAAAATCATTAGATGATATCTTAAAGTTGTAGATTTATACAAAATTCATGCAAAACTTAATATATCTTCTCCTCTCTCAGCCCCCAAAGCAAGAGAACATTGCTACATGACAGACAGTTAGAGGAAGGCAATGGTCATAACAGAGTTCAGTGCAACCCCACAGGAGAGGAAACCAGAGATAAAGCTTCAACCAATGCAAATGTGAAATGGAGAAGAATATTTTCTCATGAGAATTTAGCAGCCTAGGATTAAGGCTTCTTTGGGAATGAGGGGTTTATTCATCCAAAGAGAATAACAATGAGACAGCAACCAAGTCCTTTAAGTGTACAGAATATTTGTTCTCCCAACACCTCCATGGAGTAGACAGTCCATGGATTATTATGCCCATTTTTTTTAAACCCTTAACTTCTGTGTATTGGCTCCTTGGTGGAAGAGTGGTAAGGGTGGGCAATGGGGATCAAGTGACTTGCCCAGGGTCACACATCTGGGAAATGTCAGAGGCCCGATTTGAACCCAGGACCTCCCATCTCTAGGCCTGACTCTCAATCCACTGAGCTACCCAGCTGCCCCCTATTATGCCCATTTTAAAGATGAGAAAACTGAGTTGAAATGACTTGCAGAAGATCACATAGCTAAATAGTGTCAGACCCTGGATGCAAATGCAGTTCTCCTGACCTCTAGGCAAGTACTCTTTTTGTGTTAGTGAGTGCTTCTAAGGCTGCCTGGGAATGGTTAGTAAATGATGTATGGACTATCTCTGAGTGGACACTTTTCTTTCAGATAGATAGGCAGAGATGGGGAGACAGAGAGGGGAATAAAGAGAAAAAGAAAGACAGAGAAAGACAGAGACAGAGATACACATGTATGTTCATGCACATGTGTGTGCACACCCAGAGAGAGAGAGAGAGAGAGAGAGAGAGACAAAGAGAGAGAGAGACAGAGACAGACAGAGAGAGAGAGAGACAGAGAGAGAGAGAAAGAGAGAGAGAGAGAGAGAGAGAGAGAGAGAGAGAGAGANCATCTCTAGGCCTGACTCTCAATCCACTGAGCTACCCAGCTGCCCCCTATTATGCCCATTTTAAAGATGAGAAAACTGAGTTGAAATGACTTGCCTGAGATCACATAGCTAAATAGTGTCAGACCCTGGATGCAAATGCAGTTCTCCTGACCTCTAGGCAAGTACTCTTTTTGTGTTAGTGAGTGCTTCTAAGGCTGCCTGGGAATGGTTAGTAAATGATGTATGGACTATCTCTGAGTGGACACTTTTCTTTCAGATAGATATGCAGAGATGGGGAGACAGAGAGGGGAATAAAGAGAAAAAGAAAGACAGAGAAAGACAGAGACAGAGATACACATGTATGTTCATGCACATGTGTGTGCACACCCAGAGAGAGAGAGAGAGAGAGAGAGAGAGAGAGAGAGAGAGAGAGAGAGAGAGAGAGCGCATTATCACTATCCTGACCTGGGATCCCTCTCAGAGAGGAATATGTTCACACTTTTGAAGTTAACCTAATTATATATATAAATAGAAACTGAGGCAGTCTGAGTAAAAATAATCTGCATATCCTGAGAGATGGCAACACTTACATTTGAGCATTCTGGAATATGTGGATGGAAGGGATATCAAGCTTGGGGAGGCAGCCCAGAGAATCAAATTAGCTGTGGCCAAACTTTCTTTCTCCCAGTGTCACTGTGGGCAAATTAAACTTTCTGGACTTTACTAGCTGTGTGACTTTAGATATCACTTACTGTTGCTTAGCTTCAGTTTTCTTCTCAGTAAAATAGAGATAAGTAACTTTAACTCCCTGACAAGATGGTTGGGAGAACTACACCAGATACTTTATATAAAGCCTTTGACAAAACTGGAAGGACTACATAAACACAAGTTGTTGTTACTCATATGATGGATTAAATCATTACTTTAGTAGAGTAGACATAACAAGGGTGTATCCTATCATGACAACCTTCACTTTTTCTGATTCCTTTTACTCAACCAAAAATCTTCTCTTTGTACCCCAAAGAGATCATAGATAAACAGACTTGTACAAAAATATTTATAGCTGCGCTCTTTGTGGTGGCAAAAAACTGGAAAATGAAGGTATGCCCTTCCATTGGGAAATGGCTGAACAAATTGTGGTATATGCTGGTGATGGAATACTATTGTGCTAAAAGGAATAATAAACTGGAGGAATTCCATGTGAAGTGGAAAGACCTCCAGGAATTGATGCAGAGTGAAAGGAGCAGAGCCAGAAAAACGTTGTACACAGAGACTGATACACTATGGTAAAGTTGAATGTAATGGACTTCTGTACTAGCAGCAATGCAATGACCGAGGAGATTTCTGAGGGATTTATGGAAAAAGAACACTACCCAAATTCAGAGGAAGAACTGCAGGAGTGGAAACACAGAAGAAAAGCAACTGCTTGAACACACATGTTTGGGGATGTAGACTTGAAACAACCACACCAATGCAACTATCAATAATATGGAAATAGGTCTTGATAGATGACACATGTTAAAACAGTGGAAATGTGCGTTGGCTGGGGGGGGGGTGAAGGGGAAAGTAAGAACATGAATCATGTAACCATGGAAAATTTTTCCAAAAAATTAAAAAAATTAAAAAAATCTTCTCTTTCTTGGGTGATATTGTTAGTGGATCACAGAGACGCTTAGTAAATAAGTGGTTTTATTATTTATTCATTAATTTATTATCTATTTGTTCATCTATCTATCCATTTATTTATTTACTTGTTCAGCTACTCATCCAGTTATTCATTCGTTCATCTTTTTTCTTTTCCTTTCCTCCCTCCCTCCCTTCCTTTATTCCTTCCTTTCTTCCTTTCTTCTTTCCTCTAGCCCTCTATCCATTTATCCATCCAATTATTTATTTACCTGTCTTTCATTTTGTAGTATGTTCATTTTTTCCACTGAAAAAAATTCATTCATCATTTAATGTTTGGTTTAAGTTATCAATTCTGAAAAGTGAAGAGATTTAACAATAATTTAAAAAAATGTTTATATGTTTTTAAGCAACTGCTTTCCTAAAGATACTCGCAGTGTTCAGCTGCTAGTCTCTTTAGTCGTATTGACCTACCCTATCATTTTTGGTTTCATACAGTCTACTGAGCCCATTCAGAATCATTGGCAAAATCAAGGAGAACAGCAGTGCTCCTGTTCTCCATGGTCATTCATGCTATAATTGTCTCCCTTTGAGGCCAAGTCTTTGAGAAGTAACTGTTTTCTATCTTTTGGGTCCAGATGTTTGTACCTATATCCCTCTCCCTGACTTTGGCTCTCTTCTCTTTATCAAGTGTGATAAAATAAAGTAAGTTCAAACATGTGATTGCAAGGTAACAGTTGTCTATTTTGAAGGAATTGAAAACTATGAAAAACATGTTGGGGTGTGTTGAGGGGAAATGTTTCATGTCCCTAGCAATAAGAACAATGAAAATAGAAACAACTTTCAGGTTTCCTTACATCTAGAAAATTGCTAAAGATGAAAAAAGGTGGCTATAGCCAATATTGGACTGGATGCAGGAAGATAGACACACTGATCCATTGATAGTGGAGCTGCAAATTGATTCAACTATTCTGGAAAAACGTTTGGAATTCTGTGAAAAAAAAGTCACTAAATTGTTCATATCCTTTGATGAAGACATCATACTATTGGACGTCTATTTTAAGGAGCTCTAAGGCAGAAATAATGGCTTCATATATACCAAAATATTTATAGCAACACTCTTAATAGTCACAAAATATAGGAAATAAAGTAGGTATCCTTTGATTGGGAAATGGTCATGTGAATTGTGGTGGTACAGTGGATAAGAGCATTGTAATTAAATTCTATTGAGAAGGAAATGGCAAAGCACTCCAGTATTTTTTTCAGGAAAACTCCAAATGGGATCATGTAGAGTTAAACATGACTGAAACAACTGAACAACAAGAACAGCCAACTGGAATCAGGAAGTCCTGCGTTCAAATGTAGATACTAACAGTGTGGCTGTGGGCAAATTATTTAACTTCTCTTTGCCTCAGTTTCTCCCTTTGTAAAATGAAACTCATCATAGTATCCAACCCCCCAAGGTTCTTGTGAGGATAAAATGAGACAATATTTGTAACATGCTTGGAGAATCTTAAAGTACTATACAAAGGCTGGCTATTATAATTGTGTAGTAAATACATTAAATTTGAGAACTTAGAAAAGTCATATGAAGATTTATATGAACTGATACTGAGTTAAATAAGCAGAACCAGAACAATATATTTAATGACAATAATGATGTAAATGAACACATTTTTCTATAATAATACTTGGCTTGGCCATGATTTCAATCTTCTTAAAGTTTTACCTATGGACTTGAGCTACTTTGTAGTATTGGTTCTGTAAAATTTAAATTAAATTTCCAATACTTCAAGTATTATTTTTAAGTATATTATCTAACAAAATAGAACCACATGTCTAAGTTTTCTACCTGCTCCACCAAAACTGCAACAGGAAGGAAAGAGTGCAAGAGACGGACCTCTACCTAATTTATATCCTGTCTACATCCGCACATAATAACAGGAAGTGAGTGGGGTTCTGGGAATTGTTTTGCTGGGAATCATAGTTTTTAAGGTAACAGATTCTAATTACATAGTCCTTGGTTAGGTGTCTCTCTTTCATTTTAGTTATTTATTCTTTTAAATATCCACTCCCTATGTAGACACACAAGTTTCTTTGGCTGACTCCCCCATTCTTTTCTGAAACCATTTATTGAATTGTTTTTCACCATTATCATTGATAATCAAAATATTTTGATTCTGGGGTCTCTTAATCCCTTGGAACATTATACCCATTAATAGACCCTATTCATAGGACCACAACTATTTTTTTCTGGGGGCAGTTTAAAATCTATTTTCTTACAATTATTCTCCCCTCTCCCTAGTCATTAATATTATCTCTGCCCTCAGGTAACTTTGTATTTACTAATTTGTATACACATTGCATCTTCCAGTAAAACGTAAGCTTCTTAGGAAGAGAGGCTATTTTGTTGTTATCACTGTATATCTAGCACCTAGTACACTACTCCATGAAGAGCAGGAGGTCGATACATTTTGAATTGAATGGGAAATTCCAGTTACTTCATTGTTCAGCCCTTCCATTGGGGTTATGAACTTTAAAGATGGCATAGTCATATTCTTTCAAGTTACTAGTTGCAGATAAACCTGAGATGTTGTGGGTTCGGTTCTAGACCACTACAAGAAACCAAATATCATGATAAAGCGAGTCACATGAATTTTTTTGTTTTCTGATGCATATAAAAGTTATATTACACTATACTATAGAATATTAATGGTGTAATGGTATTGTGTCTAAAAATGTACATACATTAATTTAAAATACTATATTGATAAAAATGCTGATTAAAATCAGACTTCAGCTAATTGTAATCTTTTTGCTGGTGGAGGGTCTTGCCTTGATGTTGCTGCTGCTGACTGATCAAGGTGGTAGTTGCTGAAGGTTGCAGTAGCTGTAGCAATTTCTTAAAATAAGACAACTATGACATTTGCCTCACCAATTGATATTTCTTTTCATGAAAATTTTATCTGTAGCATTTGATGCTGCTTGATAGCATTTTACACTCTGTAGAAGAACTTATTTCAAAATTGGAGTAAATCATCTCAGTCCCTACCTCTGCTTTATCTAGAAGGACGATGACAAGCAGAGAAACTGATGGCTGGTGGAGCAATCAGAATATGCACATTTATCAAGTAAGTTCACTCTTTCATGGGGCTCAGTCCATGGTGCCCCCAAACAATTTCAGTAATGATATCCAAGATTACTGATTACAGATCACCAGAGTAGATATAATACTAACAGTGAAAAAGTTTTAAATATTGTGAGAATTAACAAAATGTAACCCAGAGACATGATGTGAGCACATGCTGCTAGAAAATGACACCATTAGACTTATTACACCATGCTTGCTACAAATCTTCAGTTTGTTTTTTAAAATGTAATATATGTGAAGTACAATAAAGAAAAGTGTGAGAAAACAAGGTATGTCTTTATTTTCAAGTCTTCAATAATGAACAGAATAAAGTTCAGAGTAGTAGCACTCCATGTACTCACTAACTTTCTTTTATTTTTATTTCTTCTGCCTTATATATGTTATATTATCTTTTATTATCTTATCTTATATTTTTCTGCCTTATAGATTATCATGCAAAACATGTTTGGTCATTGTTGTAAGATAATACTCATGTAAAACCAAACCCCCCAAATAAAAACATAAATAAACGAATGTGAAAAATAGTATACTTTGATCTGTATTCCAACTCGAGCAGTTTTTTCTCTCAAGGTGGATAACATTGTTTGTCATAAGTCCTTCAGAATTGTCCTGGATCACTGTATCATTGAGAGTAACTATGTCTTTCACGATTGATCATTGTTCAATACTGCTATTACTGTGTACAATGTTCTCCTGGTTCTGCTTATTTGACTCTGCATCAGTTTGTGTACCTTTCCAGTTTTTTCTGAAATCACCCTGCTCATCATTTCTTTAAGTACAATAGTACTTTATACTATTGTATATAAAGTACAATCCATCATGATCATATATCATAATTTGTTCAGCCTAATTGATAGATATCCTTTTTTACCATTTATTATTAATTCATTTTTAACATGGTTACATGATTCATGCCCCTACTTTCCCCTTCACCCCCCCGCTCTCCCTCCACCCATGACCGACGCACATTTCCACTGGTTTTAAAATGTGTCATTGATCAAGACCAATTTCCAAATTGTTGATAGTTGCATTGGTGTGGTAGTTTCTAGTCTACATCCCCAATCATGTCCACCTCAACCTATGCGTTCAAGCAGTTGTTTTTCTTTTATGTTTCCTCTCCTGCAGTCCTTCCTCTGAATGTGGGTAGCGTCTTTTCCATAAATCTCTCAGAGCTGACCTGTGTCATTGCATTGTCGCTGGTACAGAAGTCCATTACATTCAATTTTACCATAGTATATCAGTCTCTGTGTACAATGTTCTTCTGGCTCTGCTCCTTTCGCTCTGCATCAGTTCCTGGAGGTCTTTCCAGTTCACCTGGAACTCCTCCAGTTTATTATTCCTTTTAACACAATAGTATTCCATCATCCGCATATACCACAATTTGTTCAGCCATTCCCCAATGGAAGGGCATACCCTCCTTTTCCAGTTTTTTGCCACCACAAAAGGCATGGCTATAAATATTTTCGTACAAGTCTGTTTATCTATGATCTCTTTGGGGTACAAACCCAACAATGGTATGGCTGGATCAAAGGGCAGGCAGTCTTTTATAGCCCTTTGAGCATAGTTCCAAATTGCCTGCCAGAATGGTTGGATCAGTTCACAGCTCCACCAGCAATGCATTAATGTCCCAATTTTGCCACATCCCCTCCAGCATTCATTACTCTCCCCTTCTTTCATTTTAGCCAATCTACTAGGTGTGAGGTGATACCTCAGAGTTGTTTTGATTTGCATTTCTCTGATTATTAGAGATTTAGAACACTTTCTCATGTGCTTATTGATACTTTTAATTTCTTTACCTGAAAATTGTCTATTCATGTCTCTTGCCCATTTATCAATGATAGATATCCTTTTGATTTCCAATTCTTTGTCACCACAAAAATAGCTGCCAGAAATATTTTTGTATAAGTAGGTCCTTTCCTCCTTTTTATGATCTCTTCAGTATACAGACCTAGTACTGGTGTTACTAGTGGCTATGCAGAGTTTTATTACCCTTTGGGCATTTTTCCAAATTGCTCTCCAGAATCGTTGGATTAGTTCACAACTCTACCAACAATGCTTTAGTATCCTAATTTTGCCACATCCTCTGCAACATTTATCACTTTCCTTTACTCTCATATTGGCCAATCTGATAGATGTGAGGTGGTACCTCAGAGCTGTTTATTTTGCATCAAGTGTGATTTAGAATATTTTTTCATATGATTATTGGTAGTTTTTATTTCTTCATTTGAAAACAGCTTGTCCTTTGACCATTTGTCAAATGGGGAATTAGTTGTATTCTTAGAAATTTTACTTAGTTTTCTATATATTTTAGAAATTTTACTTTTATCAGAGAAGTTTGCTGTAATTTCTGCCCCCCCCCCGAGTTTGTTGTTTCCTTTCTAATCTTGGTTACAGTGTTTTAAAAACTCTTTTAATTCAGTATAGTCCCATATTTTCATTTTATATGTTGTAATGATTTTTATCTCTTGTTTGTTCACAAATTCTTCCCTTCTCCATAGATCTGCCAGGTAAACTATTTTATGCTCCTCTAATTTATTTATAGTATCACCTTTATGTCTAAATAATTTACTCATTTTGACCCTATCTTGGTATAGGGTGTGAGATATTGTTCTAAACTTAGTTTTTACCTAACTGTTTTCCATCACTTCTTAAATGTGTAGCTTCAGGCAAGTCATTCTCAGGTGAAGCCATCTATCCATTTCATATAGTTTTTGCATGAGGGAAAACTAGAACCAGATTTTCTTTTTTGAAAATACTTTTATGCAAATACACTTGTTGGAACTGAGATAAGTTATGAGATGTGACTGGAGGTGTTTCCGGAAAGCCTTCTATTCTCCAAATGCCCATCTACTCCCAACCCATCACTGATGTATGGGATTCCACCATTAGAATTTAATTCACTTTCATTTAATAGCTATCCCCAGTGAACAGTGAAATATCCATGGAAGATATAAGGGAAACGAATGTGCAGGTAGTCATAACCAGATGTGAACAAGTGACTTGCTCGGGATCATATAGCCAGTTTGGGGCAGACGCAGGATTTAAACCTAGTCTTTGTGACTCTGAAGACAGCTATTCATACTTGCTCACATTTTTATAAACATTCTTTTTTCTTCTTATTCTTATTGTGTTTTTCTCTTACTAAGTGTTTTTATAAACATTATTTCATAATAATTTCATAACAGGAGTAATAATAATGCCTATTTCCAATTATTATCCTCATTTTACATCCAATGTTAGATTTGAATTCAGATCTTCCTACTCTAGGCAGCTAATGGTATAGTGCAGTGATGGGCAAACTTTTTAAAGAATGGGCCAAAGGAAAGGAAATGCTCATCTGTCAATCTCTTTCTAAGGCAACTCTTTCAGAGTTTCATTGTATTGTATCCTACTCATTGTATTCGTTAGATTAGGAATAATATTGCAGGGCCAGATGGAACATTTTAGGGGGCCTCATCTGGCCTGTGGGCTGTAGTTTGCCCATCACTGGCATAGTGGATAGCATGGCAGGACAGGAACCAAGGAGGCTCATCTTTGTGAATTCAAATCTGGTCTCAGATACTTACCAGCTGTGTGACTCTGGGCAAGTCACTTAACCCTTTCTGCCTCAGTTTCCTCATCCGTAAATTAGCTGGAGAAGGGAGTGACAAACCACTTCTGTATATTTGCTGTGTGATCCTGGATAAGTCACTTAACTCTGCCTCAGTTTCTTTATTGTAAAATGATCTGGAGAAGGAAAAAGCAAGACACTCTAGTATTTTGGCAAAGAAAACCCCAAATGGGGCCATGAAGAGTTGGATACGACTGAAAAACAACTGAACAATTACACCTTCCTGACTCCAGGACTAGTGCTCTATCTACTGCACCACAAGCTGCTTGAGAGAAGAATAGTAACTTGCTCAGGGGCATATGACTAGATTGTATTTGAGGCAGAATTTGAACCTGTGTCTTGACTCTCAATTTAATGCTCAATACATCATGTTACCTCCCTATAACTTGCTGGCCATTTGGCCATCTATACATGGCTTGCAAAGGTCAGGTGAAGGAGAACTCAAAAACTCTTAAGATAGTCCATTGACTTTTGGATAGCTCTAATTATTAGGAAAATTTTATTTTTGCATAAAGCCTAAATTTTTCTCTCCCTCCCTATTCTGCCCCTCTCCCCTCCTTGCTCCTGGTTATTGTATCTGAGTATCAAGCAGAACCTCTTCTGGAATATAACTCTTCGTTCTTCTTGCAGTCCTTCTCTATGTTGAAGATAGCCATTATATATCTCCTAAGTCTTGCTTGCCCCAGGTTAAATCTCTCTAGTTCCTTCCAATAGTTACAGGACTGGAGATTGAGACCCTTCACTATGCCAGTTGCTCTCGTTGAACACTATCCAGCCTATCATGCCATTGGAATCTCACCGCAATCCTGATGGGAAACCTATGTTTGGGGAAAAAATTATAATGCAAGAAGAGGTAGCCAATACTTTCAGATTCAAGCTCAGTCTCATCTGGACAAACACACGTTCTCTCTGACACAGACGTAATGTAGCTGTCGTAGCTGTCTCTTCCTCTCTTTTGAAGCCCAAGGGAGAGCCAATTCCTTAAAAAGATGCCATCTTGAAAAAGACTGGTAGTTTTCTCATCACATTCCTTATACCGAGTAGTGAGCTGATAACTGTCTAACAACTTGCTCTCTAGGAAAAAAAATATGCACCTCACACGTTAAAATTTAATCTGAGGGGGCAGCTGGGTAGCTCAGTGGATTGAGAGTCAGGCCCAGAGACGGGAGGTCCTGGGTTCAAATCTGGCCTCAGACACTTCCCAGCTGTGTGACCCTGGGCAAGTCACTTGACCCCCATTGCCTACCCTTACCAATCTTCCACCAAGGAGCCAATACACAGAAGTGAAGGGTTTTAAAAAAAATTAATCTGAAATGGTATGTCTTTGCTTTCTCAAATCTAGAAAGTCAAAATAACAAATCAAACCTTGAGTTGTAGCATTTGCCAGTTTCCAAGGTATAAATACTTAGCCTGAACATTTAACGATTCATTCTTGCTGCTACAGCACAGCCCTGATTATAATCCAGTGCGGTTGACTTCATGGCTCAGTCATTAATCCTCTTTGGCATCTACTATCTTCTCTCTCAAGGGATCAGCTAGGAACCTTGCTGGTCATTCTTGACCTTTAGCAAGAGGCCAGAGCACATGTGCCCTTCCTTATGGAGCCAAAGTACACCTGCCCAACTCCATGGTAAATACCCCAGAATCGATCCCCCCAACGCCTAATCCTCACTATACTTTCATTATTGTTTGAGCATCCTTGATATCTCTAAAGCTAGCCTAGGACTTGGGGCTCTTTCCAATTTAACAGAATAATCAGCTTCACATGCCAATGCCAACATATCCGTGAATGTTGATTCCATGTCTTGTAGCCCTTTCTTAATCCTTGATCCTAGTGCCTAGCATAGTTCCTGGCACATAGAAGGTGCTTAATAAATGTTTACTGCCTCATAGATTGTTCCTTGGGTAGAAAACACAACTTTTTACTAGTGCTTCACAGGAATCTCTTATCGATGCTGCGTAAAGTCTGTGGGGATAGAGCCTGCGATATGTCTTATTGTTTGTTTCCACCCCAAAAGACAAGGCAAAGGTATAGTTTGAGTATGAATAAAATTAAATACATTACAAATGAGGAATTTTGAAGAGGTAGAACATAGGATGTCATCAAAGAAATATGTATAAAAATAAAATGGTGGGGAAAGCTGGGTAGCTCAGTGGATTCAGAGCCAGATCTAGAAATGGGAAGTCCTAGGTTCAAATCTTGCAGCTGTGTGACCCTGGGCAAGTCACTTGACCCCCATTGCCCACCCTTACCACTCTTTCACCAAGGAGCCAATACACAGAAGTTAAGGCTTTAATATATATATATATATATATATAATGGCCATCTCCCATGGCAGGAATGCACTCTCCTCTTACCGGCACCTCATAGAATCCCTTTCTTCCTTTAAAATGGAGTTTAGACATGATTTTCTGTTTAAAACATCTTATGATCTTCCCAGCTGTCAGTCTATTCCCTCCCAAATGACCTTGCCTTTAGCAACTTTGTATTTATTCACTTTATATTGATGCTATATTCCTTTTTTTTTTAATTTTTAAACCCTTACCTTCCATCTTGGATTCAATACTGTGTATTGGTTCTAAGGCAGAAGAGTGGTAAGGGCTAGGTAATGGGGGTCAAGGGACTCGCCCAGGGTCACACAGCAAGGAAGTGTCTGAGGTCAGATTTGAACCCAGGACCTTCTGACTCTGGGCCTGATTCTTAATCCACTCAGCTACCCAGCTGCCCCTGATGCTATATTTCTTTATCTAGGTCCATGTACATGTTGTCTTTCCCATTAGAATATAAATTCCAAAAGAATAAAACAGGCTCATTTTTTTGTAATTGTATCCTTAGCACTTAGCACAGTGCCTCGAACATGAGAGGAACCGAATAACTGCTTGTCTTTTCATTGATTGATGAATCGGTGACATGGTGAGAACAAGGAGCAACCAGTAGACAACCCACATCCTCCATTTCCCAGCACATTGTGTGGATCCCTTGTCATATTGGGATAAACTTCTGTGAAGACATGAATGAGAAATAAGATGATTTGGAATGGACCGGTTGTGTTTTGCATCATTGGATGCAGTGACCACATCGATGAGATCATGGATCTCATTTGCAGCATTTGGGCCAGTAAGAGCTTAGTAAGTATTTCTTTCTTTTAAAATATTTTGAAATATATTTTCTTTTAGTGTTTCTTGAGGTGAATTGAATTAAATCTCTGTTGATTGGGAGGAGGGAGGAATTATGGCATTAATGGCACATTAATTAACAATCAATGGCATCTCAGGCCATTGAAGAGTTCAGTCTCTATCCCTACATGAGGGAACATCCAATCCACCATAGGGAACCATGACTTATATGACCTGGTTTTGGAACTCTTGATATGAAAGCACATGGTAGTATGTGTCATCAGGGCGCTCCATGGGCCTCATTTAGCCACTGACTTGGTGTGGGTTAAGAGAATAGCCATGAAGAACGTGGGAGTTCCTCTTGTCCAGAGCACTAAGCAATTTTTCTAGGTTTGGTCCAGCTTTTGGCCTGAGAGATTTTTCTGAATGGGCCCAATGGAGGCCGATGATTTCCAGAGCTCTCTGTTGGATTCTATTCTTTCTGTCCAGGGGGAGGAGGGATTTTACCTTCTGAAATCAATACAAGGTTTAAAATATATTTCCTCATTTCCCAGCAAATATGGCGATTTGAGCTCAGTGTTGCCCCCCAGCAGCTTTACAGGGATAAGTCCTCAGAAGCAGATGGAACTGTTCTGATTCTTAGTTGGAAAGCTCCAGGAGTCCTGCTCAGAGTAAAATTATATCCCATAAACCAAAATAGAGAGCGGGTGCGAGGAATTAGAGTCCCACAGAGAGCAAGATTATCAGATCAATGGCAGCCAAGATCCATATTTTAATAGCCCCACATTCAGGTGCTGACCAGAATGGGAGATGTCTGACAGAAATACTTCTTTCTCTACAGCAGAGATAGTGGAGATGCCTCAATCAGAACTTTGGACCAGGACCTCCCTGAAAATTACTGTTTTCTAGATAGCAACATGGTGTCATAATGTATGGGATGCTGGAGTTATAGACAGATATGCCCGAGTTCCAGTATTGCCACCGACTCTTGCTTGCAGTATGACCCTGCATCAGTCACTCAACTTCCCAGAATCCCAGATTCCTCACCTGTAAAATGGGCACAATAATAGCACCTACTTTCTAGTTTCATTGTGAACATCAAATTGGATTACATATTACTCTTTCTTGGACATCTCCAACAAATCATCCTGTGACCATCTCAAATGCAAAGCACCCAAATGGGACTCATCATTTTTGTCCATAACTTCCCTCTCTTCTATAGTTCCCTATTTCTGGGGAGGGGGCCACCACTAAATACATTAATTTTTATTTTTATTCCAAACCAAAAAAAATACCAAATAAAACGGGCATTTGCCTATACATGGTAGATGAGAAAAAAAGTGAAATGTACACAACACTGTGGGCCTCTATTATTTGGTTTCCTTTTCAGCACCTCCATTTTTGTAGTCCTCCCAAGTCATTCAACTTGAAGCACCTGCAGTATAATCTTCAATTCTTTCTTTTCCCTTCCTCCCCAACCCTGCCACATCCATTTGGTTACCATCTTGTCCACTCTACCTGTGCAACATCGATCGCTTCCATTTCCATACTACCATAACCCTAACTCAATCTTTCATCACCTCTAATATGGACCAGTTCTATAGCCTCCTAACTATGTAACAGGAAGAGTACTGGATTTAGTTATGCAACTCTTGGGCCTCAGTTTCTTAATCTATAAAATCAGAAGGTAGGCTAGAGGATCACTAGGGCCCTTTCTAGCTCTGGGGTGATGAACCCTTCATGAGAAAATAGAGTGAAAGATGAACTAAAAGGTGCAGATGCCCAGACAGCTTAATGTCTCATTTTGTTAATAACCATAAATTAAGATGTCACATTTGTTGCTGGGACTGGCTTCAGAGGCCACAAAGTGAAGAGGAGGTTTGGAAGCGGCTGCTGAATTTGATTAATATCCCAAATTAGGTGCATCGGGGCAGGATGTTTTGACCTGAGTGACCCAGTGGGGATGTCTGCAGTGATCCAATTAGCCCGATGGTTGCCCCATGCCCAGCCTACTCTGTGCCCCATGGACACAGGCGAAAGGACTCATAACTGCACAGGACTGTGGCATAGGGCACTCGGGAAGAATCACGGCCTTTGTACTCCTAGATCCTCATCTCTGTACACAACACTGCTGCTTTGTGTCCCATATGTCAATAGACAGTTTCCTGCCCTTGGGAGAAGCCATTCTTTTGGAGAGTTTCAACCATGAGGCCTTTGGATGAGATTCCACTGGCTCCTTGGGGAAAACCATATCCCACTGCTACAGGGGGAAAAAATCCAAGTCTATTTATTTTTCTTTTCTTTTTTTTTAACATTTATTAATATTCATTTTTTAGAAAAGTTAACATGATTACATGATTCATGCTCCTACTTTCCCCTTCACCCCTCGCCCTCCCCCCACCCATGGCCGATGCGCATTTCCACGGGTTTATCTATTTTTCTTAATCTTGATTTGTTTTATGTGTTGGGTGGGTTGTTCATTTTTATTTCCATTTTCTCCTTAAAGCTAGGATCCTTAGCCTGGAACTCATGGACCTTCCTCCCCACAAGAGGTCTATGAATAGATTTCAGGAGAAAAGCTACATCTTTATTTTTATTTACCTCTAATTAAAAGTTAGCATTTCCTTCAATTATTTCCTTCAAATAAAATGAAGCATGATTGTGAAAAGGGGTCCATAGATTTCACCCAGACACAAAAAAGCAAGAACCCTTGGCTCGAGGCAATCCCCACTCCCCCTCCAAGGGGTAGCACATGAATGCTCTCTGTAGGTTCAAAGACAGAAGCAGAAATAGAAAAGGCTCTGAAAGCTAGGCTTGGGATTGAATTCAATAAACAGATAGAAAGCAGCAACTATGAACCAGGTACTACATTGGGTGCCATGGCTACAAAGATGGAGATGAAGACCTTCCTGCTCTCAAGGAGCTTCCGCTCTACCAATAAAGACAATAAATGGAAAAGTGAATATAGAATCATTCTGAGAGCAATGGAGCTGAGAAGCTGATCCTGCTGACGCGAGAACCTTCCTCTCTGTGCCTTCCCTTCCTGTGAGAGTCTGCTTTGTGTTTGTCCACGAGTGAGTTAATAAGCAAGTGCTTACTGGGTACCAGGCACTGTGCTAAGCCACATAGCGATGAAATGTTGGACTCTGTCTCAAGTGTAATCCCTCTGTTTAGTGGAAAGATGCTCAGATACCAAAGCTGGAAACCTGGGCTCTGATGCTTCCTAGTTGTGTGATGCTGAGGGAGTCACTTAATTGTTACCTTCCTCAGTTTCCTCATCTGTAAGGTGGAGAGAACAATTCTTTCCTTGCTAACCTCAGAGGAGTGTTGGAAGGAACATACTTTTGTCTACTATTATGTGCCATGTCAATGTGAGGGACTCTGGCTAATCTCATGTGAACCCCACAACAATCTTCTGATTAACTGCCTTTTTTTTTTGCAGTATACATGGATGACCGACCCTCAAAGAATAAAATCCATTTAACATTAAACTATTCTAAACATAAATGGATTTGACTTTTTCTGGGGCTCTCTCGGTGCCCCAAGGTCAGTATTATCAGCATTAATTATCATTATATCCTGTTATAGAAAAAGAAAGTTCTGGTCATTTGCAGTTTTCTGGTTGTTTGCCTTTGGGATAAGTAGTTCAAAGATGATCTCAAATCCCTCTGCTAATTTCCAGAATCCCTTTAATGCTGGGAGGGTAGTCAAAGCCAAGACAAAGTCATGCCTTGCATACTCATTGGCATTTCCAAACTTCTAGGCTTCCTTCTATAAATCTTCAACTATTCTTTCAAATCAACAAACAATGAGTAGCAAGCATTTATTAAGCCCCTACTATGTGCTAAGAACTTTGAAAATATTATCTCAGAGGTTGTAAAGAGTGTTAGCATATCAGTTGTCTGAGATTTCTGTCAATGTTGGGACATTCCATATGGGAGCTGTGTGTCTATGCCTTAGAGCCTTAATGAGTCACTTGAGGCTCATAGTTAGGCTTTTGTTGGAGTGTGACTTGCTTAAAGTCAGTAAGTGTCAGAGGGAGGATTTGAATTCAGGTTCTCTGGACGACCCATCATCCATTAGATTGTAAGCCCCTTGAGGGCAGAGATTGTTTTTTGCCTCTTTTCATACCTCTGGCACTTAGGACAGAGCATGGCTCATGGTGGGCACTTAACAGAAACACGTTAATGTTTACAAAACTCTTCAATTATATGATCTCATTTGACTCTCTCAAGAGCCCCATGAGGGAAGATATTGCATTTATTATTACTTCTATTTTACAGAAAGAGAAACTGAGATCTATAGAAGTGAAATAACTTGAGCAGGATCATACGGCTAAATATATATCAGTGGCAAGAATTTGAACCCAAGTCTTCTTGACCCCTGAGGCCAGCATTTTATTCCACTTTACCACTCTGCCTGAAATAATTCATACTAATTCTAGTAAGGAGTACAAATATTATTATCTTTAATTCACAATTGAAGAAACAGAAACCCAGAATGGTTAAATTTCTAATGTGTAGCCAGACAGTAGCACATAGTATTCAGAACTAAATGAGAACTCAGAGTTTGATCTAGTTCTAAGAAATGTATGGAATAAGGCATAGTAGAAAGAACAGAGGCAGCTAGTGGCTCAATAGAGTCAATGACCTGGAGTCGAGAGGTCCTGGGTTCAAATGTGGCCGCTGTGTGACTTTAGGCAAGTCACTTAACCCCAATTGTCTAACTATTACTGCTCTTCTGCCTTAGAATCAGTATTGATTCTAAGACAGAAGGTAAAGGATTAAAAAAAAAAAAGAAATGTCAGAAAAACACTGAGTTTAGAGGAGGAAAATCTGGATGTAAATCACGGTCCTGCTACTTATTATATGAATGGTTGGATGAAGGATGAATAGATGGATGGATGGATGGATGGATGATAAAGTATTTACTACACACTGTGTAGTTTTTTTTGGATGAATGATGGATGAATGAATGGATGATAAAGTATTTACTACACACTGTGGTAGGCACAGGAGATAGAAATGGAGAAATGAGACAATCTCTGCCCTCAAGAAGTTTATATTCTAGTGAAGGGACAGCATGTAAATAGGAATGGTGGCAAGGAAGAAGTGAGGATTGGTCTGGAAAGTCACAAGGGGAGGAAGGGAAGTCATAGGGCAGCCTTTTTTTATACCCTTTTTCAGAAGCAATGATAGTATTCATCTGATTACTATTCCCAGTGCAAGAGGTAGAAGAGAGTGAGGGAGGAATGGGCAGCAAGGCAGATGGCAAGATCTGGGCTATAGAATCTTAGGTGAATTTGTACTCACACACTGGCAATGACTTGGTAGTACCTTCTGGTCAAGTGCTATGGCACCAGTGTGGTGGTGGGGAAAGATGAGCTCCAAAAAGGGAGTGTGACACTGACTGGTCCTTTAGATGGGTGATGGCCAAGGATTGGACAAGGAAGGGTTTCACACTACCTCAGGGCACTAACATCTAGATTAAAGGTGTATGCTTCCCTCATCTTAGATCCCCAGGACTCAATCCCATGCCAGTGGTATGACTACTCTGGGGAAGTAGCATATCCCATCCATGTTAGCACTTTGGGGCAAAGGTTTAGTTGCCTTGTCTTAGTCACATCTCTGCTGCAGTACTTCAAATAGGCATATTCTGTAGCTTAAAATTGTCCTCAAGGGACTACAATAGGCCCCCAGCTTCATTCTATCTATACAAATAACTCCATTCTAAAGAGAAAACCAGTCCTTATTATTATATGATCTTTTATATCGCTTGGTTGTTCCTCTGACTATTGAAGGCCCATTGTTCAGATTTTCTCTCCCTATGTTCCTCCTTGATTTCAAAATAGGAATCAGTAGCCCTGGCCTGTATCTTTTGAAAATTAGAACTCATTAGCTGCCAAATATCCTCCTCAATCCCCTCTTTCATGAGCATTATAGATTTTACTGTGGAATAGGTTCCCTTTTCTTGTATAGACAGTATTAGAAATATATAGGAAAAGTAGCAAAGAATTAGAAACAAAAAGAGCATCCATCAATTAGGAAATAGCTGAACAAATTATGGTTTTTGAATATAATGTAATACTATTTTGCCATAAGAAATGATGAAAAGGTAAGTTTCAAAGAAATCTAGGAAGATATCTATGAACTGATGCAGAGGAAAGTAAGTAGAATCAGGAGAACAAATTTTATAATTACACCACCATTCAAAACAAACAACTTTGAAAGATGAAGAACTTTGTTGACTGACTCCAGAGGACTGATAATGACAATCCCTGGGGAAAAGGTGATGGATTCAAGGTGTAAAATAAGATAAAAATTTTGAACATAGCTAATGTAGAAATCTTGTTGTTTTTTCTTTTTTTGACTATGTACATTTGTTAAAAGGGTTTTCTTTTTCTTTTGTTCTTTTCAGTTGGAGAGAGTGGAAGGGAGAACATTCAATTCATATTTATCAAAAAAAGTTAAAATATAATAATAAAAATGAATCATGTAACCATGGAAAACTAATCTAAATCAATTAATTAAATACAAATTTTTAAATTTAAAAACAAAATGAATGGGAATGCAAATCAACTTGACCGTCAGATTACATTTGATCTCAGTCATAGAATCCTTCATCTATCATGGCAGTTCTAGATGAGTTGGCTCATCATGGAGTTTTGTCAAGTTTATGAAGGTTTGTAAAAGGTGAACTGATTACCTGGAGTGCTTGGACATCCCCCACTGTCTGCCTTCAGAACAAGCACAACCCACCACCCTACTTTTCATCACTTGCAATATCTCTCAAAGAAAAAATTGGGTGATTGTAAATAACAAATACCTTCCTAGAAGTTATTGGAAAAGTCTTGGAATAGTCAATCATTTATTGTTAATTGTTAGAACATAGTAAATCTCTGATTTATTACAGTGTGGGGAAAAAGTTGTCTTCTTTCATCTCTTCCCTCCTTCCTGTGTTTTTGGACATTTTTGTAGGCACTAAGGCTTTCAGCCAAGATCAAATAGTCCTCTCTTGCAACGTCACTTTTTAGATCCCTCTTCTATTGATAGTAATAATAAAAATAATGATTGATGATTACATTGGGGAAACAGAGCTGCACAATGAATGGATAGAGCAACCTTTTGAGTCAGGAAGACTAGGGTTTAAATTCTGCCTCTAACATGTGATCCTGAATAATCCTCTCAATGTTAGTGTACTCGTGAATTCTCTAACACTTATAAATTACAAACTCACTGTTTTTTTTCCTCAGTGAAAGGAGTTTTCTTGCTGGGAATTCCCTACATCAGTGAAATTATGGTTTGGACCTAATAATAATTTTTTAAAACACTTACCTTCTGTCTTAGAATCTAGACTGTGTAATGGTTCCAAGGTAGAAGGGCACTAAATGCTGGGCAATGGGGTTAAGTGATTTGCCCAGGGTCACCCAGCTAGGAAGCATCTGAGGGCAGATTTGAGCCCAGCACCTCCTGTCTCTATGTCTGGCTTTCTATCTCCTGGGCCACCTAGCTGACCCCCTAATAATAATTAATGATAATGTTGAGATAGGGCAGAATTACGCAGTATAATAATTTAATCCAGCCATCATTTATTAGATGCCTTTATAGTCTACACATTGTACTAAGTTCTTGGGATACAAAGACAAAAAAAGAAAAAGAAACATTTCCCCACCCTCCAAAGGCTTACATTCTATAAAGGGACAAAACAGGTAAACAGAAAAGTAAACGTGATATTATTTGGGTAGGGAAAGAATCCTAACAACAGAGCAAGAGGGGCAGGATGCTTTTAGTTTGAATCCTAAAAGAAGCTCAGGATCCTAAGAAGTGGAGATAAATAGAGAAGACCTTCTATATACAGGACACAGAGATTTTAGGGAGAATGTTGTGTATGGAGAATGTAGGTTGTTTTGACTAGAATATGGCACATGTGAAAAGGAGATAAAGTGAAAGAAATCTAGAAATGTAGGCAGTAGGCAAATGTCAAAAGACTATTAAATGGGGGCATTTGTAATGTAATTTTAAAGAATTTGCCAAGCTCTAAGATGTTGAGTGATTTACCCAAGGATCAACAGAGGAAAATTTGGCTTGGAGTTTATACTCAATCTCTAGTCCTGGCTCTCAACCCGATGAGCTACCTAGCTCCCCCAAGACACACTCTATATTGCTAGGCTTGTACTCAAGCTCTTTTCATGTAAGTAGGACCTGTAAAACACCCATTTTGGATTGCCTGTATATTATATGAGAATCCAGGGCTGCCTCCATGAGGAGGAGGAGTCCTACCTATCTGGACAACCCTCATTATGAACCAGAAGAGAAGAGGTGAGGAGTGAATGCCAAAGTCAATGAGACCATTGGAGACATGGGACAATGAACAATGGAGACTCTATGCTCATGCCACAACCAGGAACAATGATCCTCTGCATACACTTTCCTTAGCTCATTTCCATTTCTTGGATGGGACACTCACACCTCAGTTCAGACTGTTAGATGAAGGGAAGGGAGGTGGCAGTTTGGTAGGAGGACTGTTGCTTCTTTAGGAAGTTGGCACCCACTTCTTTTGTGGTGTGGAGAACCTTCAGTGATGTTTCCCATGGATGCCAGTTGCTTCAACTCATAGCCTCAGTAAGACTCTAAGGGTTATTATGAGGCCAAGAGAGGGCTTTTTGCCCAGATTTTAATGTGGATTTTGAGTTCTGAAATGAATTCAGACAGTTCAGGGGTTGATTTCTACTTATTGTGATTCTCAGAAAATGACTCAGTTTTTAAAAAATCAACTTCTGGGGAAATCAAGTTGTCCTACCAAAATTACATTTTGATGAGCTCAGGAGAAATTAATCAGAGACATATGGATTAAATCTTCCTTCAAATACTCCTGGGTTTAAAAATGAAGGCAAAAATACATTGGCAAATTTTTTTTTTGCCAAGTCTAGAATTTTCATAAAATAGTTGGAAGCATTTTCATGAGCAGAAAAGGTGTCTGAGTTTGTTTCTACATCATCTCCTGAGCATGGTGGTTGTTAAGGTCATGTCAATGTGTCAAGTGAGTGGTTTATGGTATTGTCATACTAATAAAGTAAATTTACAATTATCTACCATTAATTGAGGTAGGAAGGGAAGAGAGGAAAATAAACATTTATAAGGCAGCTACTATGTGCCAGGCACTATGCTGTGTTGTTTTCCTTTTTTAATTTTTTAAAAAATTCTTACCTTTTGTTTTAGAATTCAGTTCTGTGTATTGGTTCCAAGGTTCCAATTGGAAATGTGCTGTGGCTACTGGGGGGGGTGAGGTTGGGAAGTGGGGGGAGAGAGAGCAAGAACATGAATCGTGTAACCATGGAAAAAATTTTTCTAAAAAAAATTTAAAAAAAATTAAAAATTTAAAAACCAAGGCCAGAGAGCAGTCAGGGTTAGGTAATCAAAGTTAAGTGACTTACCTAGCTAGTTTCCATAGCTAGGAAGTATCTGAGGCTAGATTTGAACTCAAGATCTCCCATCTCCATGCCTGGTTCTCTATCCATTGAGCCACATAGCTGCCCTGATATTAAGTGCTTTTTATAAATATTATCTCATTTGAGAGTCATAACCACGGATTGTGCCTTATTATTATCCTTATTTTATAGATGAGGATCTGAGGCAAACAAAGATTAAGTAACTCACCCAGGGTTGCACAGCTGTAAAGTATCTGAAAATGGATTTGAACTCAGGGCTTTTTTATTCCAGCCTCAACATTCTATTCAATGTACTAACTAACCTATTGACACTGTAGCTGGGAATAAGAACATCATTCTTTTTTTTTTTTTTAAATTAAGTTATGGTTCTCACTGAAAAAAATCAGAGTAAATCAACATTCTGGAAAAAAAATTAAATGAGATCTTAATTCTAGCCACCAAAGAGAGAAGCTAGTATAACAGACATATTTCTGGTTCTAGAGTGCATTCAGATTCTGTCACTGATGCTGACTACTACTCCTGGCATGACATTGGGCAGATTATTGAATCTCCAAGATTAGGTAATTGCATGATTATTGAAATGGGGACACTCAGCCTAGAAAGCAATTTATGGGGGAAAAATCTGGATTTTCTGGAGAATTCAAAAGTCAGTCAATAGTCAATGACATTTATTAAACTCTTTTTTTGGTGCCATAATCTGTGCTATATGGCCGGGAGTTAAAGAATCAGTTGTGTAAACCTCCAGTTAGGTGCATTTTTGCAGGAAGTGAGAACCTCAGTATACTCTGTGCTATTCAGACAATACATTAGTCACTTCTAGTCATTGCATGTTAAGAGGTGTATTGACCATGTTTGTAGGAAAGTGATCAAGATCATGAAGGTTCTGGAAATTATGTCAAATTAAAATAATTAAAAGAATTACAAAAGGTTAAGTCCAGAGATTCAAAGACTTGGGAGAGATGAAATCATTGCCTTTCATTTAATTCAATACACTCCAACAAATATTTACTAAATAGTATTTATTTGCTAGGCACTGTGAAAAGAAAGACACAAACAAAACTGCCCCTACATTCAAGGAGCTTACATTTGATTAGAGAAAAACAACATGAATATATAGAAGTAAATACAAAAATAAAAAAGGAAATCTAAGGGACACATGGGAATGTATGGATAATATTACAGAGGATGAGATGTTGACCTAGTCCAGGGAATACCCATGTTGATGAGATCACAGATCTACTGAAGAATAAATAGAGTTATTGATTTAGATAGGCATCAAAATAGATGTAAGCAAAAAGATGGATATAGACATAGACATAGACAAAGACATAAAAAATTTAGATATAGACATAAACATGGACATAGATAAAGATACATATAGATACATATATGAGAGATACATATTTAGATAGATTCACAGAGGATACATAGATAGAGGTTTAGACTTAGAAATATGGTTGGTATATAGAACATAGGTTCATAGGTCTAGGGCTTGATGTGATCTTGGAGGTCAAGAAATCCAACTGTCTCTCACTATTTTTCAGATGAGGAAACTCAGAGCAGAGAGGTTTTAATTTTATACCCTGTGCAATAAAGAAACAGACACAAAGATTAGAGATGGATGTACATATAACTATGGCCACAAATAAAGCTGATGCATAGATATACAAATAAAATATGCCTAATCAACCAATCAACCAACATTTATTAAGTACCTACTATTTACAAAGAACTAGTGATACAGAGATGATAATGAAATAATCCCTGTCCTCAAGGAACTCATTCTATTGGAGGATGGAAGGATGGAGGATAGATATCTTTATAAATCTCAAAGTTGTTAGGACATAAATTCCTTTTCATCTCTGCTTCTAAGAATCACTAGATTTCTTCAAAATTAAGATCATATGCCTCTTCCTCAAGGCAGCCTTTTCTGACCTCTTCATGGTACAAACCCTTCCTCCTTCGCAAAATGTTATTGTGGTGTTGTTTCAGTCATGTCTGGTTCTTCATGGCCCCTTTTTGGAATTTCCTGGCATAGATATCAAAATGGTTTGCCACTTTTTTCTCCAGCTCATTTTACAGATGAGGAAACTGAGGCAAACAGGATAAAGTGACATGCCCAGGGTCACACAACTAGTCAGTGTCTGAGGATACAGATTTCAACTCAATTCTTCCTGACTATAAGCATGGTACTCTATATACTGCATCACCCAGTTTCTCCAGCTTTTCAGAATATCACACATTTATCCTTATACATATTACACTGAACAGAATGTACATTCAGAGGCAAGTAATATTTCATTTTTGTCTTAGTATTCTCTGCAAACACACAGTGCCTTGGTACATAGTAAGTAGTTAATGTTTGGTAGATTGAATTGACTTTGGTTATGGGGGAAAATCATTAAATTGAAGATAAGTCTTTAATATTGTGTGTGAGCGAGTTTGCATGCACTCTCGGCATGTACAAGTGTATTTCCTGGCATAAACATTCCCATGGGGGAGCCTGCTCCGATTCTTTTTCATCAGGCTCAGGACAGATGTAAGGGTGCTCCTGGATCAGACTTTGCTTTCACATTTCTTCTGCTCTGTTGCCCCCATATTGGATTTTGAGCATGAATTATTAAAAATAGAATAATTTCAAATGCTTGAAATGCACCAATTGTTGTCAGGTTTAAAATATGTTCCTTTTAATTATACAGCTACCACTTGCTGTACAACATGGATCTGAAAGGCTTAGAATTGTCAGAAAACATCCTGAATCTTCTTTCCTTTCCTGAGAGCTGAAGGAGAGATCTGGGAAGAGCTGACTTGGCCACTTACAACCTAAATGGGTAGCCATTCCATCCCAATAGAGTGGGCTTCAGGTTCCTCAGATACAAAACAAGGCAGCTCTATTAGATGGTCTTTCTACCACTCTTTAGCTTCAGAACCCAGCATCCTATATGGCATCTTCATCAATCACCTCCTTTCCAGTTGGTGCTACAGATGATAAGAAGGGATCAGGATGAAATAGATAGGTTTAGATTTGGGCTTCTTGGATTCTGGGATAGTTTCAACAAAGGCAATAGGAAAATAATAGTTATTCTACTTTAAGACATCTCCTCCCTATGAGGAGGGCAGTTTGGATTCTTTTTTTTTTTTTTAAACCCTTACCTTCCATCTTGGAGTCAATACAGTGTATTGGCTCCAAGGCAGAAGAGTGGTAAGGGCTAGGCAATGGGGGTCAAGTGACTTGCCCAGGGTAACACAGCTAGGAAGTGTCTGAGGCCAGATTTGAACCTAGGACTTCCCATCTCTAGGCCTGGCTCTCAATCCACTGAGCCACCCAGCTGCCCCCCAGTTTGGATTCTTAATGTTGGCACAGGAAACTCCCTTTATGCAAAAACCTCTCTACCAATGCAGATGAGCAATTCTGCTGTAATTTATAGTGCTTTTCTTATATTATCCCCAATTTATCCTGTATGCATCCTGTTTGCGCATAGATGTTTGCATTTGTGAGCTGCTGGCCACCAGAACTGTTCTCTGCCATTCTTTGTCTCTTAGCACTTAACATAATACCTAGCACATAGTTAGCACTTAATTAAAGCTTGTTGTCTTAACTTTCCTTAAATTGCTGGAAGGCACTGGATGGATTAAGTGACTTACAGTTGTTTACAAAATTAATGTGCACCAGAGGGAGAGTCTGGACCTTGGTCTTTTCAAATAATTTAATATGGTTTGCAAAAGTCCTGAATTAGAAGAAAAATGTATTCATTTCTGGCTAAAACTTCAAAACATTGGACTCTTTAGAGGGGGTAATATGGCATGGCAGAGAATGAATTGGACCTGGAATTATGAAGACTTGGGTTTTAGCTGTATGATCTTGGGCAAGTCA
The DNA here is from genome assembly GCF_016433145.1 of Gracilinanus agilis. Classification (NCBI taxonomy): domain Eukaryota; kingdom Metazoa; phylum Chordata; class Mammalia; order Didelphimorphia; family Didelphidae; genus Gracilinanus; species Gracilinanus agilis. The sequence goes on from NC_058132.1 coordinate 681,746,733, forward strand.
CTTAACTTTGCAAAATATGACAGTGGCTTATGGAAGTGGAAAGAGTGATAACTTTGGACTTATAGGTCCTGAGTTCAAATTCTAGATCTGCCATTTAGTATCTGTGTGATATTGGCCATTTTGTCACCAAAATTCTCCAGAAAATGATGTAGTTGGACTAGATGGCCTGTAAGGTCCCTTGGCTATGATGCTAAGCTCCTATGATGCTAAGTTATAGATTCCTATCTCTGGACATCACAAGTTATTGTTGTATAATCTCAGGTTTGGGAGTATTGGGTTTTCTGAAAGTGGAAGCACATCTGAAATCCTCATCCAACCCTTATTTAAACTATTCCTGGCATCTTGTGAGTTATTATTACTTTTACTTATTAAACATGTGATACAAAGTTATTTAGGATAAAGTATATATAACATGATTCCTTGGTGAGCTCCCCAGGATACTTCAATGTATAGTAGTATTCTAATAGGTTTTATCACCTCATTTGTCCCGATGCCAATTCATCCTTCATAGAATTTCCAAAATAATTTTCCTGAAGGCTGGATCTGGCTATACCACTCCCCCACTCAATCTCTTTATTACCTCTAGGAAAAAGTACAGACTTTTTTTTTTAATTTAGTTTTTAAAGATCTTTGAAAAACATGGCCTTAACCTATTTTTTTCCATCCTCATGATTTACTTCTCCTCCTGAATTCTGTAGTTCAGCCAGAGATTGCCCAGGCATCTACCCATAGAATTCCAAATTAGGCTTCCATGCCTCACTTGTGCTGTTCTATCTCCTGTCTCTGTATCTTGTCATGGGCTGTGCCTCTTTCCTGGAATGCCCTCCCCACACCTTTCCACCACATAGAGTCCCTCTCTTCATTCAAGTTTCATATTCTAAGTGAGACTTTCCCTAATCTGCTAATGTCCTTCCTAACTATCTTGCAATATTTATTGTGTGTATTCTCTCTTTCTCTGCCTCTCTGTCTCTCTATCTCTGTCTGTCCCTACACACACATCTCTCTCTCTCTCTCTCTCTCTCTTTCTTTCTTCTTCC
>NC_058132.1:681752496-681797115 GCF_016433145.1 Gracilinanus agilis
GCTCCAGGAAATGGTGGGCAGCCGAGGGAAACAGAAACACTTCCTTCTGGTTTAGAAGAGCAATTATCATCGAGCTTACCACTGTCCCCCCAAGGAACCATTTGCCCCCCTAGACATCTATAGTACGGGCCAATGTCTCCCTCCCCGTCTTTTTTGAATAGTCGGATAATAAATAATTATTTATTTTTTATATTATATAATATGCATATTATATATAATACACATATAATATAGTATATGAATTATATATTATTAATACATTATATATAATACATATTATATAAAATAAACATACAATATATTATATAAATTATATATTATTAATACATTATATATAATACATATTGTATATAATAATTTATATACTATAAATAGGAAATAAATATCCATGATATATTTTTGTTTTCAACATTGATCATGATTGACCACTTTGTTTATTTGAAGTGCTAGAGAGATCCAGAGTGCGTTAAACTTGAAACAGTGGTTAGCTTGATCTGTGGGCGATATAGAGAGATGTTCTAACATTGGATGGACTGCCTTGGGAAGTGGTGGGTTCCCAAGAGATATGGTCATGGAATCCACACTAATAAAATAAAATTCGTTTCCAATAGACCAATGTTGAGTGAGTACATCCATTCAAATGGCCAGTCCTTGATAGTAGAGATAATTTTATTTTGCCATGGATTTGTTTTTTTTCTTTTTCAATCCCAGCCTGGTATAAACAAAAGACTTAAATAATGCTTATTGTTTAAATACCTACTAGGTTTAAAAACAAGGCTGTGTACTTTGTGTCTCTCTTTCTAGCTTATGTGCTTCATGAAGGCAGAGATGGCATCTCCCATTTCTCTGACCCTGTGACAGATAACACAGATTCCTGAAAAATAGAAGATATAATAACTCACTTTTTCTTTTTTCTTTTTTTTTTTTGTTAAACTCTTACCTTCTGTCCAATTCACAGTACATAGCCAATACACAGTATTGACTCCGAGGCAGAAGAGTGGTAAAAGTAGGCAATGGTGGTCAATTGACTTGCCCAGGGTCACACAGCTGGGAAGTGTCTGAGGTCAGATTTGAACCATCTCTAGGCCTGGCTCTCAATCCACTGAGCTACCTAGTTGCCCCCAATAACTCACTTTTTCTATTGCAATTTAAGTATTCTTATATTAATAATACGTAGATTGCACAACATAATTCTATCATAGAATTGGCCTTGGAGTCAGAGAGACCTGGCTTCAGATTCTGTCTCTGAATATTTCTGGCTATATAATCTTAACTAACCTCTCAATAGCCTCAGCAAACCTCTAAGACTAAAAAGTGAAGTGAAGTTGACAATTTATGTTGGCTGGAATTTCCTCTCTGGGAAACTTTTATATGAAACATCACCAACAAAATATTCAAGGGACTGAATGATGTTCTAACATTGAATGGACTGCCTTGGCAAATGGTGGGTTCCCCCCTCACTTAAGGTCTTCAACTAGACCCTGAAGAACAACTTGTCAGGTAAGTTTTAGAGTGGATTCGTAGCCAGGTACGGGTTGGACCAGAAGGGGTCTATCTAATATAGAGATCCAGTGATTCAGAAAGTTATTGTCAATGGGCAGGAATTAGTAAGGGCTCAGATAAGGGTAGAGGCAGCAGAAGTGAATATCAAAGAAGAGACTGATCTGAAGATATTATGAGGGAAGAATTGGCAGTGTTTGGCAGCTGGTTGAATGTGGATGATGAAGAAGAGAGGATAATTCTGTGTTGTGACCAAATTAGCTCCAACTGGCTCTAGAGAGCTGATTGTTACATTTTCTTTTTTCTTTTTTTGAAATTTTAATTTTTAGAAAAATTTTCCATGGTTCCATGATTCATGTTCGTTCTCTCCTTTCCAACCCCCTCCTCTACTCCCACCCTGTAGCCTACACGCATTTCCACTGGTTTTTACATGTGTCATTGATCAAGACTTATTTCCATATTATTGATAGTTGCACTGGGGTGGTTGTTTAAAGTCTACATCCCAAGATTGTTAAATTTTCAATAGAAGCATTTACACGATGGAAACCAGAAAAAACCACAAATCAGGGCTGGAATAATTGTTTTGTTGATTGTCTAGACTTAGACAAGTGATGGGAAAATATTAATAATGAAGATTAAACTTAAAAGTGTGCTATTTGTACATTTTTTTCCCTGGAGAGTGAGTTGTTAAACATTTCTCATTATGCCTTGGATGATCCTAAGCACATGGTTGCTTTGGAGATTTAAGGTTTTACTGACCGAAAGAGGGAAGTCTTGAGGTCAAAAGAGAAAAGGAACTATTTGAATTTAGACAATTTTGTTGGACATTACAAGGAAGTAGTTTCATTTAGCAAGTAGTTGTATAGCGAGGAGACCAAAGAGTATGCAGGAGAAACATCAGAGCTGCTGTTCAGTACACTTTAACTCTCAACATCATTTAATTGAATTTAATTCAACCAATAGTGGAATTACTTGTTGTGGCATTTCCTCTGGGCAAGACTTTGTGTTAGGCATATAAAGAAGAAAAAGATCTACTCTGCTTTCTCTCCAGAAGCTTACATCTCATTAGGAATGAGATGTCTCTACAAATAACCAAAACCATAACATAGGTCAGGACATGATTAAGTACATCAGAGAGGTCAAACTGGATAGCCTGGAGCTATCCATGATGTTGGTCTAAGCACCTCCTTCTGAGGATGAGGACTGGGAAGCACAACTATTATGAGTTGAATGACTGTGTCCTCATTAGTCAAGAATGATTCAGTGAATATTTACTAAAAATCTGCTGTATTCTAGGCACTATATGCTAGACACTAAAGTTGCCACCACCCCCCAAAAAGAAAAAAAAAACCACCCACAAACCAGATCTTGCCCTCAAGGAGCTTACATCCAATGAGGATGATACATTATGTGCTGAGATAAAGAAATCATTTCATAATTATTTCAGTGATAATATAATTTCAGAAAGCAAGGAACAGTAACAAAGGGCTTCCAAAAGGTGGGAGCCCTGAAGCAAAGTAAGAGTTTATTTCTTTTTTTAATATATAAATATTTCTTTCTTTCTTTTAAAATCTTTAACTTTCATCTTAGAATCAATACTCTGCATTGGTTCCAAGATAGAAGAGTGGTAAGGGCTAGGCAAAAGGGATTAAGTGATTTACAACCTAGTCACACAGTTAGTAAGTGTTTGTGGCCAAATTTGAATCCAGGATCTCCCATCTTTAGGCTCAGCTCTGATTCCTTTGAGCCATATAGTATTCTCTCTATAAATATTTCTTAAGCACCTACTATGTGCTTAAGATGGGGATGCTCCCTGTCCTCAAGGAACTTACAATATAATGGGATCATAGATAGGTCAGATAGGAATGAAGATAAAACATGGCAAGAATTTATTTCACAGAACTCTCCCTGATATATGTCCCAGCCAACATTGGTTTCTTGCTTTTCTCTGAATGGAGATATTCTATTTCCTGCCTTTGCACAGGCTGTCTGTCATGCTTAGAGTATTATTCTTCACTTCTCAATATCTCTAGTTTTCTTTAAGATTCAGATCAGTTTGTTTTGTTTTTTAAAAAAACTCTTACCTTCTGTCTTAGAATTGATATTATCAGTTCCAAGGCAGAAGAACAGAAACTAGGCAATGGGGTTTAAGTGACTTGCCCAGGGCCTCTCAGCTAGGAAGTGTAGATCAATTGTTACAGTGTTTCCTGAATCCTTTTCTCTTTCCCTTCCCACCCTCCCCAGTTATAGGGACTCACTCCCTCTTAAAATTACTCTCCATAGTTTTGTATGTATTCTGGATTTATTCATTTTGTCCATGTTGTACTCCTTCCAAGACTATAAGCGAGGGTTGATTTTATTTTTTTGTCTTTTGCATCCCAGCATCTAGGATAAAGCATGGTATATAATAATTAATAATTACTTAATAAAAGCTCATGGAATTTCACAACATTGAAAGATTTTGAGAAGTGAAGATGCAATCTAAGATATGACTACGTCCAATGGATGGAGACACAAGTTGCTAAGTTTACTTCAGCATGTAGTCATTGACCACATCTTGGAATCTTAAAAAGAAGTCACAGAAAATAAGGCAAGAAAAGTTAGTTGGAGCCAGACTAGTAGAGCTTTGAAAAACTCATCAAAATGATGAGTTTTATGTTTTTAATTTAGAGACAAAGGAGAGCCATGGGAGATGTTTTTTTTTTTTTTTTTTTTTTTTTTTTTTTTTTTAGTAGGGTGGTGAATTTATCAGGAAGATGATTTTGACAATCTATTTGCCTCTGTTGGAGTATGGGATAAAGAGATGTTAGACTAGAGTTATGGAGATCAAAGTGGGAGACTATTGCAATAGTCTAGGTGCTATATAATAAAAGTATGCATGATTCAAAATGCTAAAAATAAATTGATTCCATTCAAGTGAGTCATATTGGCACAAACATAATCAATCAATCAATATAATCATGCACAAATTTTGGATCATTGGTTTCTCAATCCCTTGTCTTCATTTCTGTTAGATTATAGCAACCAGGAGATATAACAGATAGTATGGTAGACTCAGAATTGTAAAGACTGAAATTTGAATTCTGCCTCTAATACTAGTTGTGTGACCCAGGGCAAGTAACTTGTTTTTTCAGCCTATATTTTCTTTAGCTGTCAAATGGAAATAATAATAGCCTCTACCTCATGAGGTTGTTCTGAAAATAAAATCAAACAATAGAAATTATATATAAATATATCTATATTTAGTATATAGTTATGTATTTCACATACAAATATATTTACATTTAATATTATCACACTTTACATAAATATTTTCATATTCATTATTATATTTTATATAAACATATCCATATTTTATATTATGTTTAATATAATCATGTTTATATTTAATATCATTATTTATTTTATATATCAGTATATTTACACATATATAAATTATATATGTAAAGTACCTACTGTCTTAAATAGCTAGTTAACTATTAACAGTTGTTATGATAACATATAGACTATATGTAGAATTTAGTATATATTGTTGTTAAGTAATTTCAGTAGTATCTGACTCTTCTTGACCCTATTTGGGGTTCTAACAGCAAATATATTGGAATAGTTAGCCATTTCCTTCTTCAATTCATTTTACAGATGAAGAAACTGAGGCAAACAGGAAGAAGTGACTTGCTCAGGGTCACACAGATGACTTGAACTCAAGTCTTCCTGACTCCATTTCCCGGCACTCTATCTACTGTGCCATCTAGCCGCTCCATCTGATCCCATATAAGCCTTTTGTAAGACTTAGACGTAAGACGTAGGGCTTTTGGTCACAGGCACTGAGACTTTCCTGACACTGCATAAGTTGGTTTCCAAGTATAAAATTTGGAATGGAAGCCACAGTTACTTCTTTGACTTGATTGAGGTTGATAAAGTAAAGAAATAGTTTTCCCCCATCCTCCTCCTCTTAATGGCCATTTGGGTGTGGGGAGCCAACAATGGACCCATCTCATCAGAAGTAGCCCTTGATAGCTTGAAAAAGTCACTCTGTTCTTAAAACATTCTGGAGGCCAAGGACTTAATATATCAGGGCTGATAGCAGTGTAGGGTAAATAAAGTGCTCTCCCCTCAGTCACTGGGGTACAATCTATATTTCCTTGGGTATGAGCAAAGAGGGCAGAGATAAAACTCACATGGTGAGAGTTTCAGTCAAGGAGCACGTTTCAAATCCATCTGTTTTGGAATGGAAGGCCAGTGAGTGTTTCTTTTTTCTTTTTCTTTTGTCTTTGTATCACCAGTGCATAGCACAGCTCCTGACACACAGTAGCCTTGTTAGATGATTTGACTGCCTATTGGGTACAAGGTACTGGGCTACAATATGGCCCTGGTCATCAACCAGTTTCTGACTTCTTAGAAGTGAGAAAAATTGGAAGGTAAACCAATGTCATATGTCCTCAAGGAATATTTTTCCCAACAATGATTTCCTTGATCCCCTGAAATATGAGTAAAAAAGGATATCTGCATATTATCTATATGATATAGTTGACTTTCATATAAGATTTCAAACCACGATCAACCTAATTTTTAATTGTTTTCAGGGGAATTTTGGGCGGAAGAGGGTAAGGAAGAGGGGAGAGATCTAGTTTTGAGATTTCATCAGTGTAGGGAACTCCCAGTATGGAAACCCTTTCAACTAATGCCATTGGATAGCCCCTATATTTGAAAATCTTCAAGAGTTGCCTGAGACATATTGCCTTACATCAAAATGTTCTTCCTCTTCAGTAAGGCTCTTTAGAATCCCTTGTTTTCTTCAAAATTCTGCTCAAATTCTATGTTCTCCATAAAGCCTTCCCTGGTCCCCACAGCTGCTCATGCTCTCCCCTCAAATATTTCTAGCATCTATTTTGTACAAACTTAAGTATGTCTAGGTTGTCCCTGCCAATAGAAGGCAAGCTTCCTGAAGGCAGAGACTTTCATTTTTTTTACTGTATTCTCAGGGCTTAATTGATTGTAAGCAGTCAATTGGCCAACAAATACTTATTAAGTATTGACCTTGTTCCAGGAACCAGATTGTTAGCTTACATACCAAGCTTAGCATACAAAGTAAGGCAAAACCAATTCTTACCTTGAAGGAACTCACAGTTCTAATGGGGAAGACTTTGTATGGACTATGGACATAGAAATACATAGAGTAAATTAGAGGAATTTAGATGAGTAGCTAAGAGCTGGAAGAATCCTTAAGTCTTGAGTTGGTGCTTGGTTTAAAGGATTATGTTAAACCCTACCTCTTTTCCCTCTCTCTAAAAATGGGGATTATAAAAAATTCAAGGTTGATTCCAAATAAATTATTTTATTTTTAAAAATTATATTCTAATGAATATCCATTTAAAAATATTTTGAGTTCCAAATTCTCTCCTTCCCTTCCACTCCTCCCTCACCCATCATGAAAGCAAAAAATGTGAAATCAGTTATACATGTGAAATCATATAAAATATTTCCATTTTAGCTATGTTGCAAAAAAAAAAGAAAGGAAAGAGTGAAAAAATTATACTTTAATCTGAATTCAGACACCATCTTTCTCTGGAGGTAGTCAGCATTTTTCAACATAAGTCCTTTTGGAATTTTCTTGGATCGTTGTATTGCTGAGAATAGCTAGATCACCAAAAGCTGATCTTCCTCCATTATTGTTGCTACTGTGTACAGTGTTCTCTGGGTTCTGCTCAATTTGCTTTGCCTCAGTTCATACAAGTCTTCCCAGGTTTTTATGAAACCATCCTACTACTTATCATTTCTTATAGCACAATAATATTCCATCAGAAATATGTACCACAGTCATTCTCCAATTGATGAGTATCTTCTCAATTTTCATTTCTTTGCCACCATAAAAAAGTTGCTTTCAATGTTTTTGCACATATAGGTCGTTTCCCTTTTCCCTTTTATCTTTGTGGGATACAAAATTAGTATTGGTATTGCTGGATCAAAGGTTATACAAAGTTTTATAGTCCTTTGGAAATAGTTCCAAATTGTTCTCCAGAATGGTTGGATTAGTTTACAATTCCAGCAATTATGCATTAGTGCCTAATTTTTTCACTTCCCCTCCAACACTGGTCATTTCTGTCTTCTGTCATATTAGCCAATCTAATAGGTACGAGGTGGTATCTCAAAGATGTTTAATTTGCATTTATTTAATTGATAGTTATTTAGAGCATTTTTAAATGATTATTGATGGCTTTTATTTCTTTGTCTGAAAATGGTTTATTCATATCTTTTGACCATTTATCAATTGGGGAATGATTCATATTCTTACTATTTTGACTCAGTACTTTTATGTTTAAGATGTTTGAGAAATTAAACCTTTGTCAGAAAAACTTACTGTAAAATCCCACCCCTGGCCCCAGTTTTCTGCTTTCCATCTAATCTTGACTGCATTGGTTTTGTTTATACAAAACCTTTTTAATGTTATGTAATAAAAATGGTCTGTTTTATAGCCCATGATCTTTTCTATTTCTTGTTTGGTCATACATATCTCCCTTATCTATAGATCTGACAGGTAAAATTTTCCATGTCCCTTTAATTTACTTAGTATATCCCCCTTTATGTCTAAATTATGTACCCATTTTGACCTTATCTTCATAGATTTGTGAGCTGTTGGCTTATATCTAGATCCAAATTAACTTTTTAAAAACCATTTCAGTCTTGGGAGAAAGAAGAAAAATTCAGGGATCCTGTCTTGTTGCATGGAAGACTGAGTACCTGGGACACCTTACACATGGAAATTTTCAAATATTGTAAAGCTGTTCTTAGGGAGGATAGCACCCAGGGTGGGACTTTCAGAGGAAAAAACTTGCCATTTATTAGCTTCTCATTTTAATGAATGTCTTGCCAACCAGTAGTTAAGCTCAGATGCAGAAAGCATACCTACTAAAGCATACCTAAATTATGGCACCGTGAGATTATATCCAATTGCTTTTACTCTAGTTATGGCTCTGTCATAGCAAGATACTGCTGGTCTCCACCTAGAAATAACAGTACGAGCACCGATACATATATATGAGTCCATCTTTACTCAGTCATACTCACCAAGATACACATGCCACAGATGGCTGGGTCTAATCATGGTGAGATGTGGCTGCCTTTATTCCCTATCATGAGTGATTTTAGTTTTCTTAAAAAGTCAATTTCCTGAGTAGCACTTTGCCAATGGATAACACCATAGCCTTGGACAAGTGGCACTATCTGGACTATCTTGGTTTCTGTGGCTTTACAACTAAGGAGGCTACATTTCTGCTTTTCTGAATTTCTGAGTCATCTTTAATTCTCTTACTTCACACTCTATAATGGTGTGTATTTTAGGGACAAAACAAGCTAATTAAATGTATTGACCTACAAGAAACCTACAACTTTTTACATCTTTAAAAATATTTTGCTGGGTAATATATCCCTTCTTTTGTTGTGTCATTTGTTTTACATGCTTTGATGTTGAGTTTACAAGTCTTGATACATATTCTTTCAATTTTCATCATGAAAAATTTTAAAACACTGGAGATGGAGCAGAAATTTGATAAACCCCAATGCATGCCTAACGGACTTTGGGTATTGTGAATGGCTGAGAGAAACCTGCCATAATTAGTCTTTTTTTTTAAAAAAATAGTCCTTACCTCCTGTCTTAGAATCAATAAACTAAGTCTGATATCCAAGGTAGAAAATCAATAAGGACTAGGCTTTCCAAGGATCACATAAGAAATGTTTTAGGTCACATCTGAACCCAGGACCTCCTACCTCCAGATCTGGCTCTTCATCCACTGAACCCCCTAGCTGTCCCCTGCCCTATTAATCATGAAGCCTATTATATATGTATCTGGATCACCCAGGTGGATGTCTTAAGGCCTTTTATTGCTTTCACATCATAGTTCTATAAGAAGGGTTCTTTATAAAAATAATAACTAGCATTTACACAGTGCTTTAAAGCTTGGAAGATGCTTTACAAATATCTCATTTCATCATCTCTACAACACTGTGAGGTAGGGGCTATAACTATCCTCATTTTATATTGAGGAAACTGAGGCAGACAGCATATGAATGACTTGCACAGGGTTTCTATAGAAAAGCCCTTTACAAAGTTCAGGAACAAAGCAGGTAAGCAAAAGTGCTGTCATGGATTCTACAGAATCATAGAATTTGAGAGTTGGAAGGGTCTCAGAATCCATTTAGTAGAACCCAGATTTAAAAGGAATGCCCTCAATGACATACCTAATAAGTGATCATCTAGCCTCTTCTTGAAGCCCTCCAAGGAGGAGGGGATCACCACTTTTTCTGGAGTCCGTTTCACTTTGGGACAACTTTTTTCTTAAATCTGACCTAAAACTATATTCTTGTACCTTCTATCTATCATTCCTGGTTCTTTTTCAGGAGTCAAACAGAGTAAGCCTAATCTCTTGAGAATCAGCGACGAGTATTTCTTAAGAATTTTCTGCAGGATAAAAACTGTCTTCCATGCTGGGGAAACAAACTCAAAAAGTGGTCTGCTCCATCAAGCAGCACATATTCTTTTTTTTTTAATTTGAAAATTTTTATTTAATTAATTAATTTAGAATATTTTCCCATGGTTACATGATTCATGTTCTTTCCCTTCCCTCTTCCCCCACTCCTTTTGTAACCAATGAGCAAATCCACTGGGTTTTACATGTGTCATTGATCAAGATCTATTTCCATATTATTAATATTTGCTCTCGGGTGATCATTTAGAGTCTACATCCCCAATCATGTCCCCATCGACCCATGTGATCAAGCAGTTGTTTTTCTTCTGTATTTCTGCTCCCACAGTTCTTTCTCTGGATGTGGATAGCATTCTTTCTCATAAGTCCCTCAGAATTGTCCTGAAGCAGCATATATTCTGATAGGGGAACCTGCTCATGCAAGGTAGTGGTATCCCTTCCCAGGTGGAAGAATGGTAAAGGCTAGGCAATTAGGTTTTGAGTGACTTGCTGATTACAAAGCTTGGAAATGTCTGAGGCCAGATTTGAACCCACATTCTCTGGACTCCAACCCTGACTCTTAACCCACTGAACCACCTAGCTGCGCCCCTGTCCTCTTAGTCTTGAAGTCTACCACATGTATCTGGATCGCCCAGCTATCTGGATGTCTTAACATCCTTTATTTTTATTCACATAATAGTTCCACAGGATGGCCAAAGCAAGAAGATTTACTTGGGGAAGTCTCAGTGATGGTAAGGGGAACAACAGGGTGGATAGGTGGTAGAGTCTCTGCAAAGCAAAGGATGGTACCGATTCAATTACACTGATGGAGTGATGGAGGTGGAGGAGACTGTACATACATGGCAGCAAGGTGGAAATTGGGTAAGAGGGCAGCTAGGTGGCTCAGGGGCTAGAAAGCCAGGTCTAGAGATGGTTCAATTCGGACCTTTCTAGCCATGACCCTGGGCAAGTCACTTAACTTGAATTGCCTAGCCCTTGCCTTTCTGTCCTAGAGTTGTTCCTGAGACAGAAAGTAAGGGTTCAAAAAAGAAAGAAAGAAAGAAATTGGCCAAGATAGAGAGCTCTTCAAATGCTTGAAAACTACGATCATTCTTCCACCTCTCTATTGTCTTCTCTTCTCCATCCCCAGATCCTTGAATCAATCCTCATCTGACTTACACTTCTCTGGATGCTCTCGAACTTATCAATGTCCTTTCTAAGCTATGATGCTCAGAACTGAATACAGTGTCCTGACCAAGACAGAATGCACATTCTGAGACTCTTCTGTCTTGGAACCAATACTTGGTATCCATTCTAAGATGGAAGGAAAAGACTGAAAAAAAAGGTGCCTGGAGAAAGGTGTTTTCAGAACCTCCATTTGAACACCATACGCAGAGGCCCTCTGGTTTAGCATTCATAACTTTTATCCACATCCCATCTCCTTCTTGCTCTGATTCTGCCTTTGTTTCCACATGCCTTTGGCTAATTGCAGTAGTGGGCCTCCGTGGGGGCCCTCGGGGGGCACTTACTTCCTTGGCATGTATGGTACAGGCCGTCAGAGATTTACAACGGTATGTTCATAAAACGTGTCTGTCTTACAAACTGTTGACTTAAGCAGCTACTGGGACCTATTTCCAAAAAGGATCAAAGGTTTTGGGGTGGATGCTTGATCGTCAGACCCGGGAGCTGGTAGGTGGCTTGGGTGGGGACGTGCATGTGTGTTTGTGTGTGCTGGAGAAAAAAATGTGTAGATGGCAAAGCTTAAGTGTTTAGTGCCCCATGACAAGATAGAATGCTGTTTTGGGGAAGGTTTCTCTTAAAAAGCAAGATTAAATAGTTTCAAAGAGGGGAGGAGAAAACCACAGATGGGGCGGCTAGATTTCCCTTAGATACTGAAGCAGCTTCTGTCTCCCCCACAGAATCTAACATCTGGCAAATAGGGAGAAACTGGAGAAAGATCTTTCTCCTTTAATCCAGTACAGTGTTTTCCTGTGCCCGTTTTACTGTAATTCTCAGTGGCTACGGGACAAAAGCTGTTGACTGATCCATGCAATTACCTCCTCTAATACTGCTCTCAGCTGTCTGCCCTCACTGACAAAAGTGGATGAGGTTGAGTTAAGGTCTGGGAAAGAAACAGTCATTTAATAAAAAAAAAAGAAAGAAGTCATTCCCTATCTTTCTGATGGCTCCCCTCCCTCAGACCCCTTTAATCTGTTGTCAGGAAAGAGATTGCCCTCCTTTTGCAAGTAGCAAAGTGGCCCTGATCTTGGCCAACAGGCCGCCATTGCTGTTGGTTCCTTTGCAAACATCATTGCCCATATGTGGCATTTTCAGGAAAAGAGAGGAAATAAATGCCATTTCTACCAAAGTGTGGGCATACCCAGAAAAGATGTCTCATCCATTAGAGTGTGTGTTTTTTGTTTTTAAACTCTTACTTTCTGTCTTGAAATCAATACTAAGAATTGATCCAAGACAGAAATGTAGTAAGGGCTAGGCAATGGGGATTAAGTAGCACAACTGGGCGGTGTCTAAGGTTAGATTTGAATCCAGGACTTCCCATCTCCAGGTCTGGCTCTCCATCCACTTCTTCTTAGCTACTTCTTAGCGGGAGGTTTTTAATTTCAATGTTTTGTGGACTCCAAGGCATAGTTCACTTCTTCTGGTGAAAGGAGGCTCTGAAGTGGTATTGCCCCAAAGGTCCCTTTCCCAGAGTTGCCGAACGGAGGGCCATTAGCTTCTAATTCAGGATGTGTAACAGGGAAAATTGTGTTAGAAGAGCTGCCGATGGAAGCCTTTTCCTTCTCAGAAATGATGCACCCCATACTGCATGCAAACTCCAGAGGGTTCGGAACAGATCGTGAGCTACCACTAAGAAATGCTCAGATGTTCAGGGGCACAGCCTGTACTGTGAGTCTCATTCCCTCCAGGGGTCTTTTAAATTAGAGGGTAGTTCACAAAGCAGAAGACTGGGTGGCCCAAGGGTTCCTGGAGCCCTAGTTTGCAAAGTTGGGTAGAGGCAAGTAGAAATTCTAAAAGATCTTATACAAATTTACTCCTCTGTGGGTCTGACTGTGCATCCTGCACTTGTACCATGGTGGAGTTGATGGCAGAATAAGGCCAATTTCTTTGGAAAGTGGAGAAGGACAAAAACTCCTTTGTTGGGCATTTATTTATTTGTTTGTTTGTTTTTTAAAAAAAAAACCTTACCTTCCATCTTGGAGTCAATACTGTGCATTGGTTACAAGGCAGAACAGTAGTAAGGGGTAGGCAATGGGGGTTAAGTGACTTGCCCAGGGTCACACAGCTGGAAAGTGTCTGAGGCCAGATTTGAACCTAGGACCTTCCATCTCTAGGCATGACTCTCATTCCACTGAACTACCCAGCTGCCCCGCTTTGTTGGGTATTTAGGGCACTTCACATTCTGGCTCCAAGCTAGCTAGCTTCTAGGTTGTTGTAGCTGATAATAACAATGATTAATAATAATAGTAGTAGTGGTAATAAGTGATGATGATGATCATGGGGGAAGGGGAAAAGCATTAATGTAGCAATTACTATGTGACAGGTACTTTTTTTAAAACAAATATTACCTCATTTATTCCTCTTACAACCTTGCAAAGTTGGTGTTATTATTATCAAAACCCCATTGTTACAATTAGGGAAACAGAAGTAGAGAGAGGTTAAGTGACTTGCACTGTGGCACACAACCAGTAAGTGTCTGAGACTATATTTGACCCCAGGTCTTCCCTATTCCAGACCCAATCCCTTATGCATTGAGCTACCAGCTACTTCAAGCTGCTGGTGCTGCTGCTAACATTTGTGTTGTATTATTTCTCATTTGTGTTGTATTTTGAAGTTTGCAAAAACATTTTGTAAATATGATCTCATTTTATAGCACGCTTTCCTTTTGAAATCTATTCGGCAAACTGGCAAATTGTGGTTCCCCACGAGTGACATTCTGTGTCTCAGAATGCTGATAGAGACAGAAATCTGGCATCTTCTTTCTCCTCCCTTTTATCTTCTGGACCTCTTATCTCTTTCAAGGAGCAATTCTCTTGCCATCTCCTACAGGAAACCTTCTCTGATTCTCCAGCTGTTAGAACTTATCCCTCTCCACCAAAATTATTCTGTATTTATTTGGTACACATTTTGAGTTTGCTTTTCTCTATCCATGCCATTTCCTAGGAGGCTATAAGCTCCTTGAAGGGAGGGGCTTTTCCATCTTTTGTCTTTGTACCTCTGGTACCTAGCATAGTGTCTGACCCTCAGGAGCTACGTCTAAATATCTGTTCAAATGAATGGCATTAAATGAGCTCAGCAGAAAATTTTTCTGTTTCTTTGATTCTCAGAATCTTTGCCAAGAGAGCTCCAAATTGAGTCACAAAGAATTGGACAAGACTGAAACAACTCAGTAACAACAGGGTTGTTGGGGTGGGAGTTTGACTTGTTGTGTGGGTGATTTTTTTCTTTGTTAAAACATTAAATAGGTTCTTGTTTATGCAGGTGCCTTACAATGTGGGGCTGCCTGGGAAATCCTTTTGGACCAGTGCAGATCTGGTTTCCTCTTTTGGAAGCCTTCTCAGATTGGTTCTCCATCCTGTTGGCATTTGATATTCACTGTCCAGAGTTTAATAGAAGACAGAGGCCATTGTTTTCAGCTACTATAGCATGTTGAGGTGATTTTGGTACAGTTTATAAAGGAAAAAGAGGAAAGCTGATGAAAAAAGTGAAATCATCTTGGGCTGAGGAGACATTTGACTGTTCTTCCTTCCAGACTACTTTTCAAATGTCTTTGAATTCTTGCTTCTAAGACTATCTATCCATCTATTCATCTATCTATCTATCTATCTATCTATCTATCTATCTATCTATCTATCTATAAACCCTTGCTTTCTGTATTAGTATCAGCTCTAAGGCAGAAGAGCACTAAGGACTAGGCAATAGGGTTAAGTGACTTGCCCAGGGTCACACAGCTGGGAAGTGTCTGGGGCTGGATTTGAACCGAGGACCTCCCATCTCCAGTCCTGGCTCTCTATACACTAAGCCACCTACTGGCCCCTATAGTAGGCTCTTTTTTGTTTATTTGTTTGTTTTAACTCTTACTTTGCATCTCAGAATCTCTATGTAACATTGGTTCCTAGGCAGAGAAGGGTGGTAAGGGCTAGGCAATTGAGATTAAGTGACTCATCCAGGGTCACATAGCTAGGGAATGTCTGAGGCTATTGAGGACCTCCCATCTCCAGGCCTGCCTCTCTATCCATTGAGCCACTTAGATGACTCCTTATAGTAGGCTCTTAATAAATGTTTATTATTGATTGATTGATTTGACTGACTATTGAGTATGAGATACTGGACCAGTATGAACCAGGAGGCTCTTAATAGATTCTTGTCAGATTAAATTGAATTCCTTTTTGGTCAAATTATCTATCTTTCTCTTCTTTTTTGCAGCAAAGGAAACTGAGACCTGAAGAGATTAAGTAATGAAATTGGAATTCAAATTCAGATCTTGTTGCTTTAAATAAAATCCCTTTTCTACCATACTACTGTACTACATTGATATGGGGTGAGGATTCTGATCCTCCTGGACCTACATTGATTGGGGAGTCATGAAAAATGAGCCAAGTTTTGAAGATGGCAGATTGGGGCAGAAGAGTAGTTCTCAGGGAGTTGGGATAACCAGTGCCCCCCAGTCCCTGGATAATAGGAAGACAATGCCAATAGCTACCAGTGTGTAGATCATACTGTTTTTCCTCATCAGAATCTGGCAAGGACCCAAACTGATCCATCCCAGGGATCATTTAGAAAACATCTGGGGCTCAGTTTGTTGACTTCAGCAAACCCTGACTTTTCTGTATCTTTGCCATCTGTTTGCTTTCCAGAGTTTCAATAAACCAAGCAGGGAGAGCGAGCCTTCTGTCTGCATACCTGCTTTTGATGTCCTTCCGGCTCAGGCCCCCAGGTGACTCAGAGCCAGGGAAGGAAGCTGGGAAACCCAGAGTTTGGGACTGCTCTCAGCAGTGTTTGGATTGAGGTTTCCAATTTCACTGGGCTAAGTTCTAATTTTCTGGACAAAATGTGAACCTGAGAAGAAATCCGTATCTTTCTTTCTTTCTTTTTTCCTTCCTTCCTTTCTTTATTTTCCAAAGCCCCCTTATAATTTGGTACCTTCATTTCCTATAGATAAGAAAGCATTCTCAAGCAACCATATGGGTGCTGGGTCCCTCACTCTTTCATCAATGGAAACTGATCAAGAGATTTTGGGTTCTAATCATGGGAACCATGATTCCTCATTTTCTGAGGCATCTAGAAAGTATAGTAGATAGAGCACTGGGCTTGGACTCAGGAAAACTATCTATCTATCTATCTGTCTATCTATCTATCTATCTATCTATCTATCTATCTATCTATCTATCTATCTATCTTCTTGTCTGTCTGTCTCTATGTATCCATCCATCCACCCATCTGTCTATTCATCTGTTCATCTATCCATTCATCTATCTATCTATCTATCTATCTATCTATCTATCTATCTATCTATCTGTCTCTTTATCTGTATTTACCTGTACCTGTCTTTATATCTATATTTATATTTATAGGTGATGCAGTGGATAGAAAACCAGCCTGAAGTTAGAAAGACTCAGCATCCTGAGCTCAAATCTGTCTTCAAACACTTACTTTCTCTGTGACCCTGAGTGAATCACTTAATTTCTATTTGCCTCAGTTTCCTCACCTATAAAATGGGTAGAATGGGCACTGACTCTCCAGAGTTGTTGTAAGGATCAAATGAGGTAATAATTGTAAAACACTTAACAAATTCCTGCACGTACTAAGTGCTACATACATGTTAGTTATTATCATGATCAATAATATTATATTGTTATTATAATCATTACCTATCTTTTGGAGTTATTGCAAAGATCAACGAGATTGTGTATGTAAACTCTTAGAATGCTATATTATACTTCTGTAAAAAATGCTAGTTATTATTATCCCTTCACCTGTGCCTTCCACACTAAAATGTGAGATCTAGAGTCAAAGGTACTGATTTCAAATCCTACCTTTGTTACTTCATTGCTTTGGGTTTGTTCTCTTTGCTCATTTCTTCCTGGATGATTTTGGGCAAGTCACTTAAATTCTGTGGATCTTAGCTTTCCAAAAGGGCAACTGGACTTGATGGCCTCTGGTGTCCCTTCCAGCTCTAGAGTGGGACCCTTTGGGATTCACCCCTAGGGAACCTCTTGGAAGTTCACCAAGGTTTCTTTTTCACTTCCTTCCCATTTGGCTTGCTCTTTGGCTTCCCTGGATGATACATAGGACTTCTTTGAGGGCAATTTTTAATTAAAAAAAAAGGTAAAAATGAAGTTTTTAAAATAAAAATTGCCCTCAAAGAAGTTAGGTTCAGTTGGGAGAGACAGCATATACTCATGTAAGTATCTTCACAACAGATAGAAGGTAATTTTAAAGGTGAAAGAGGCACACCCTCCTACCTCTTCCCCACTGTATCCTGTACAAAGGTCAAGGAAGAAAGAAAAGAAGGAAGGAGAAAACAAGCATTTATTAAATACTTATTGTGCCAAGAAATACTTTACAAATATTATCTCTTTTGATCTTAACAACAATCCTGGAAGGATTTATATACTACTACTACTACTACTACTACTACTACTACTACTACTACTACTACTACTACTACAACTACTACTACTACTACTACTACTACTACTACTACTACGACTACTACTTCTACTGATATTTTTAAACCTTTTTAAACCCTTACTCTGTCTTAGTATCAATTCTAAGCCAGACGAGTGGCAAGGGCTAGGCAATCAAAATTAAGTGTGTTACCCAGGGTAACACAGGTAGGAGGCATCTGGAGCCATATTTGAACCCAAGTCTTCTTGACTTCAGGGCAGTATTTTATCCACTCTGCTATCTAGCTGTCCCTGATAGATACTAGTATTAATATCCTCATTTTATACTTGAGAAAACTGAAAAATGAAGTAGTATCAGTATCGTCATTTCCATTTTACAGATAATGAAATTGAAACTCAGATCCTTTCCCAGAGCTACAGAGCTAATAAGAAAATGAGATTTTGAATCTAGGTTTTTTGACTTTCAGCCTCTTGATGGGGTTATCTCTCTGATGTTCTGGATGAAGCTGCTTCAGAAGCTAATCAGACATTCCCTCCCTAGAATTGAGCCAGTTCATATTTTCTTCCAATTTTACTGTTTAGAGCAAGAAATAGCAATGACAATAATGGACACAAGCAACATTTTAAAGCTTGCAAAATAGTTAAGATCCATTATATCATTTGGTCCTATATTTAACCCACATTTTACAGATGAAGAAAATGAAGGGATGTTATGTGACTTGCCCAAGGTCACAGTGCCAATAGATGTCTTAAATGAGATTTGTACATTTGGAGCCAGAGGGAGCAGCAGTGGTATTTGTCAGCTGAGATTGTGTCATTGAGATTTATTCAGCAACTTGGAGGTCCTCTGCCTTCCTTTATTTCCTATAATAGACCAGTTTCCTTCTTATCTATTCTCAAGTTTCTGTCCAGGTAGGCATTTTTAAGACAACATTTGTGAGGCATCTAGGTAGTGTAGTGGATAGAGAGCTAGTCTTGGACTAAGGAGAATCTGGGCTCAAATCTGGCCTCAGACATTTCCTAGCCCTGCGACCTTGGGCAAATCACTTAATTCCAGAAGCCTATCCCTTTCCATCTTAGAATTGATATTAATACAAAAAGTTGGAGGGCAAAAAGACTTTGAATTTATCTCATTTGCCTCACATTTTCTTCAAAATACTCAGCAATCACTCAGGAGTTAGCCCGAAGTATAAGATGATGAATTAGATTATTAAATATAGCATCTCCCTTCAATGTTTTTGTCCATACTCTGAAACATGAAGTTTGATCAGGAATTTCCAAAGAGAATCCATTTCTCTTTGGGGCGAGGTGTTGGCCACAGCATCAGTTGCTGGGGGCTTCTCTCCATCTGGGGGAACCAGTCTTGGATCATATATCTGGAAAGCTAGTTATACCTCAATCTAAACCACTTGTCTTCAAATCCCTTTCCTTGGTATCTCCAAAGAACCTTGACTTTTTCTTTTTCTTTTTCTCTTTTCCTCTCTTTTAAAAATAACTCCTTCCCTTCTGTCTTAGAATCAATATTGTGTATTGGTTACAAGGCAGAAGAGCAGGCAGGGCTAGGCAATGAGGGTTAAGTGACTTACACATCACTAGGAAGTGTCTGAGGTCTGATTTGAACCCTGATTCTCAATCCACTGAGCCACCTAGCTGCCCCTGAACCCCGACTTTTTCAAAGGCTATTTCTCTAAGCAGCTGCCATCTTTAGGGAGAGCTTTACCTGAGCTGATCTGGGTTTAAGATTTGTGACATGAGCTTCCCCCTAACCCCCACCCTTGTGACTCATCCCTTGGTTTCATGTTTTGTTTGAGAGCTCCTCATCCCTCTGGTCTGGAGACGAAGCTTGTTCTGGTGTGGTCTTAATAGAGCTTCCAGGTGGGCGCAGCTAAAGCCTCAACATTCCTTCACTTCAGAGATTTACAAGAGGAATTCTGGCTGTCACTTCTTTTAACTAAGTAGAGAACAGGTATTGCCCTAATCTGTCTCTCTGTCTTTCCTCTTTCCCCCCTCCTTTTTAATGGAATAAGTATGGTGTGTTGTCAAATTATCCATCAAACTCCATTAACTCCAAAGCTTTATAAAAGTCACCCTCCCACCCCCTCCCCCCCACACCCAATTTGTAAGCATATGTGATTAAATCTCTAGACAACTTCATTGGTTTAGAATCTAAGACATACATTTTTTGTTATTCGCCAATTTTTATTGGAGTATCTTGTGAAGTGATTAGTGTGAAAAGGTTGTTCTAGGTTCAAGGCACTCTGTGGGTGCTGAATTCAAAACTGTAGCTCATGAACCCCTACTAATATGTTTATCTTTAATAGGCAACCAGAGAATATGTTCAGTTTCATATTTCTTCTAGCTGTAGGAAAATTCATATATACGTATGTGCATTTATATATACATTTATATATGTATATGTAGGAGAATCCCTTATATATCATGATTTCAACATAACGTGGATTGGCATAAATTAAAATTAAACAAATTCAATTTAAATAAATTAAAAATAAATTAAAATTGGCATAAAATTAAAAATTAAATGGGAATCTTGGGGAGAATTTTGTGGAAACCGCAGATGACATATGAAGACCATCAGAATAAGCTTAGAAACTCAGAAATGCATAAAAGATATACATAGCATTATATACTGTCAATGTAATTTATGTGTTGTATTAATGCCATATACTATATATAAACATACTAATAATATTATAAATATACCCAATTTTTAAAAAGTTAAAGAAAGTAAAAAGTTAAAGTTTGTAAAAATAATTTGAAAGTCAGCAGATAATACACAAAGGGCTAGACAATGGAGGTTAAGTGACTTGCCCAGGGCCAAGTGTCTGAGGCCAGATTTAAACCTAGGACCTCTCAGTCTCCAAGTTTTGCTCTCTATCCACTGAATCACTTAACTATCCCTATGTATTAGGCTACTAAAGCCTAAAACTATAGGAAGATTTTTGGAATACCTTGTATTATATAAGATTCAAATGCAATGCTCATATGTTTCTGTGGAGGGTAGAATTAGTCAGTTGGTTCTCAATCCTTTCCTCTTTTTACTCTTTTTTTGGAACAGCCCAGAGCTAAATTCTTCCTAGACCTTCTTCATATCCACACTGGGGAGTGTGAGTTTTTCTTTTGTCAATGATTTTTCCTCCTTTTCCCCTTCTTCTAGATTCAAACATCTACACTTTGTTACAATCATTAGCTCACTTTTACTCTGTGGGCAATATAATGGTTTTCAGGTCCATATGGCATCTTTATCTTCTATTTTATGAAGTTTCTATCAGATGACAAATTATTACTGCAATCTCAATAGCTCAGAGCCCCCAGGTAGGAAAATTCCCAATATTTGGTAAATGTATACTTCCAGTTTACCTCCAGCTTTCCTCATTCTTTTTTTTCTTCACCCTTCAGCATGGATTAAGTATACAATACAAGTTTTCATGACTCATTCCATGTTTCTTTATATATAAAGAAAAATCAGGATACAGAAAACACTTAGATAAAATAAGTGATGAGTTTGTGCCTGTTGCTGGATAAGCACAAGGAGGGAACATGGGGAAGCATCCCAAGAAATCCTTTTGGAATTTATCTTAGTCATTGAAGAAGTGATTAGAGTTGGGAGGCTCAGCTTTATTTTCTTGTTCCAATGTCCTGGTCAGGGATCTGTGAGCCACCTTCATTTCTATGCCCATTGCTGCAGTTTAGGGCTTTGTTTTCTCACCATCTTTGCCCAATGTCCCTGGGACATTACTTTTCTCTAGTTCAACTCTTTAATCCCCAGGTGGACATGAAGATATCATTGCTCTCATTGCCCCTACTGCTCAGCTCATGAAGTCCTAGCATCTTCCTCTGGGTATGTTCTTTTGTAGACAGTGTGTGTGTGTGTGTGTGTGTGTGTGTGTGTGTGTGTGTGTGTGTGTGTGTATAAATCTTTGTTGGGCACACAGAGGATGTTTAATAAATGCTTATTGAATGAATGAATGTTTGTGGAGTTCTTATCTTTCAAGTCAATATGTTGAAAAAATTAAATAATTTGATTACATTCTGTTCTTGCAGAGATCCAAGAAGCGTTTTCAATACTAGTTCTCTCTGCAAAGGACAGTAGATGTTAGGCAGAAAGAAGAGGAGATTGACTGGATGAAATTAGATCCTGGAATATAATCAGATAGACCCTGAATGCCAATTGGTTCCCTTATTATATGCTCTGGAGTGGAGCATACAATACCTCCTTCATTTTAAGATTCCAGTTTGTTGTGTTTCGTCTCATAGAAATTTTATATTATTTTTAGTTTAAGAAAATAATTAGATGCTTCATTCATTACACTAGCAGGAAGATGGTATTTTGGAAGAGGAGCAAAAAGCAAAAGTGAATCAGAAGTGAATGCAGCAATATGCCAATGACTGAAGGAAATCCTACTCTGGGTGTTTGCTCCAGAAATAAAAGGTAATCCTGAATCAGACTGAATTTCCATCGAAGAGGTCTTGTGAAATCTCATCCTAGTTTGGAGATCACTTTGGGTTACTGAAGGCTGCAGCAGTGGATTGATAGCCAGAGAAAACATTTATTAAGTAACATTTATGTGTCAGAAACTGTACTAAACCCTGGGAATAAAATGCAAACAAGATTGTCTTTATTCTCAAGGAACTACATTCAAATGCAAGAAGACACTCCATAAAGGGGAAGTGGAAAGAGAGGAGGGGAGGGGAAAGCATGGCAGGTGAGGAGGTGTCCAGAGAGAGTCTCAATGTGAAAGACATCGCTGGATCCTTCCTAAAATGGTCTATCCAGTGGGGGAGTTACCAGTTAGACATAGAGCCCTACCTTGAATGGAAAAAACTCTCAGGTCAGGCTATCCATCAATGGTATGTTTGTTGTCCAAGAATCAGACTAGCTAAATAGGCAAACCTCATGCCTTGGTGGTGGTAGAGTGATGGGTTCTTTGGCATAGTTACACTCTGAGGCATTCTCAGTCAGTGAGTGGCTGGTAGGTTGATGATCAAAGGGAAGTTGAAGGCATCGATCCTTCAAGTGCTGAAACTACATCCAAATGCTTTGGAATTTGTTTCAAAGGATGAAAAGACCCTTGAGAGGTCAGATACCCCTAACCTTTTTGTTCTTTAACTCTGCTAGGTCTTTTCCCTGACTTCCACCATGGCCAAATCAACTTTTTAATTTTTGTGCCTATTAATGAGGAAAATGACTTAAACAAATTTTTATTGAGGACCTACTATCAGGAGAACCCTGTACTAGAAATGAGGGTGAATTTCAAGGTAAATTTCAAGATAAATAAGTTTAAATAAATACATTTCAAAATAAATAAGACTCTGCCCCTGTCCTCATGGAGCTTACTCTGGATTAGGGAGCTACAATATATAAAGTGTAGCTACATTTTACAGATATAAATAAAATATGTACTGCTTTATATATTACATAGACAGATATATTATATAGCTTATAGATTTAGATAAAAGTACATAGCTCATTTCCCCCCTACATATCATCAGGTTAGGGAGCTATGTAGGGAGAAAACTCTCTGTCAAAGCAAGTTGGAATCTTCTCTTC
Source organism: Gracilinanus agilis (assembly GCF_016433145.1). Lineage (NCBI taxonomy): Eukaryota > Metazoa > Chordata > Mammalia > Didelphimorphia > Didelphidae > Gracilinanus > Gracilinanus agilis. Next base: position 681,775,674 of record NC_058132.1, read on the forward strand.
AATGTGGATTCTTACAGAGTTGTCTGGTGGTACCAAGAAGGTAAGGACCTAGAACTAGGCCCAAAGGTACACAGAAGATTTGGGTCATGGACAGAACATGTACTCAGATCTTCCCAATTCCTAGTCCATCTATGTATCCTCTATACTGCATTGATTCTTAACATATATTTGACTAGTTCAAAACAACAAAAAAAGGCAACCTCATATTTAGATAGAATTTTTAAAAATTTGGATATATATATATATTTGACTTTGTAATCATGTACCATCTTTATCCTATGTCCCCCCACTCCTACCTTGCATCATGACCCTCTCCTTCTAACAATGAAGCATTAAACAGAACTCTTTTATTAAAGAAAAGCTCTTTTTGGAAAAGCTCAGGTGTCTATTCCAGCCTCTCTATCTATAGTTGTGGAGAGGCAGTGAGGGGAAATTGAAAAATCCCTAGATTTGGAATTATAGAGCCAGGGTTCAAATCCTGGCTCCTTTAGTTATCTCCTAGGTGATCTTGAGGGAGTAACCTCCTTTCTTTAGTTCTCAGATCCCTCTTCTTTAGAACTAAATGGAGGGATCACCTCCCTGCCTATTCCATATCATGTTTTCTCTATGTAGAGCATCACCATCATCTGATAACTTGAACTCTGGCTCCTGAGTCACTTGGCTTTCATACATAAGCTTTTGCCATGTTTTTCCTCTATTTCTTCCTTCCTTTTCCCCTTCCCTTCCCTTCCCTTCTCTTCCCTTCCCTTCCCTTCCCTTCCCTTCCCTTCCCTTCCCTTCCCTTCCCTTCCCTTCCCTTCCCTTTCCTTCCCTTTCCTTCCCTTCCCTTCCCTTCCTTTCCTTCCCCATCTAAATCTAAAGCTTTGTGACCTGTGCACTGGTCTAGTTAGGTTTATCTGCTCTCATGTATATCATAGACTTTTTAAACATGTTTTGGGATTACCCAGAGGGATTACTTCCTCCTATGTCTATAGGGAAGTAAGTCAAGCTGGGCATGAGACTGCAAAGCTGACATTCTAAGAGAGGTGAATGCATGGCCCTTCTTTCCTGAAAGAGGAAAACCCTCCCCACCCCTTTTCCTCCACTATGATCATAGACCCAGAGTTGGAAGGGGGCTTAAAGGCCAATCCTAACCTCTCATTCTTCACATAAGTAAACTGAGGTCAAGTGAAGATGTTGAGTCGCCCTACAACCCACAGGGATTGTGTCGAAGACAATATTTGAACCCTGGTCCTCTGACATCCGAAACAGTTCACTTTATGCTGAATGACATTTCTTCCATTTATGAAAGGACCAGAGCTGAGACAAGGGCAGCAGGGCCCAAAGCTCCAGCCCTTCTCTCCTCTGCGATTACAATTGAGGACTTCAGAAAGGGTCTCTTTCCTACCTTTGATAGCCCCCTGCCCACACACCCCCTCCTGGCTGGCTAATTAAAACTAGGCTGAACATACCCATATTAGCTTGCTGCTTTTTTCCCCTCTCAAAATGTGCTTTTAAAAAATTAAACCTGACTTTTAGCTGGTTTCAGAAAAAAAATACCAGGGGGCCGATTTGACATTTCTAAGTTATTAATTAATGCTCAGCCTACCTTGATTGTTTTAGCTTAAGGCTCTTATTTGCTTCCCACATCTTTCAGGTTAAAAAAAAATGCCCCTAAGTAATGCAAGCCTGTTTTCCTTCCTTCCTGTTGGCTGGAGCATGAAGCCCAGGCTAGACTTGGGTTCCTCCAGTTTTGATTGATAAGCTTGAGAGTACCAGTGCCAGGACGGCAGTTCGCCATCCAACAGCTCCCAGCGGGACGACGGGCACCGAAAGAGACCACACAGCAAGGGACCCAATCACATTTTTCCTTTATTACAGAACAATTTTAGGATAAGTTGATGCTTAACACAATGTGATCTGACGTTTGACACAGTGTGTAATCTGGGGATAGAGTCCCACAATTACGGTCTGTGCAGGGCTATTCCGCTAATCTAGTACAACCTGGGGGAATGGCGCTAATTAAAATGGATTCATTTCTCTTTTGCACTTTTAGCAGGAAAAAAAATTAAAGTTGACACCAGGAAGTAGAAATCTGGCACCAAAGGGGAAAATTGTGTGTAAGCGTCTTGGGTGCCCGATAGTAAATCCGCTTTTGTTTTATTTCCTCGTTGGATGCTCTGTGAGCTGAATTCCGCAATCATCAAGGCTTAGTCAGGGGGTTTCTACTGGCAGGAAAAAAAATATAATCTAAGATCCTGAAAAGAATCACGTGAGAAGTCATAATTAAAAGCAAGGTTAACAAAGTGACAGAAACTAGACTACTGAATATGATATATTTATTCCCAAACATTGGTATTGGGCTTTCTGACAAATGCTGCCATTTTTAAACTTTTTATTTTTATTTTATTGATTAATTATAAAAAATTTTCCATGGTTACGTGGTTCATGTTCTTTCCCTCCCTTCCTAACACCCTCCTACCCTATAGCCAAAGTGCAATTCCACTGGGTTTTATGTGTGTAATTGATCAAGACCTATTTCCAAAATACCGCCATTTTGGATGACATTGGAAATTTTGGAAAGAACAGAAGATAGACTGCAGGACTGGAGAGGGGTGGGGGTCTTCCAAGTTTCTTGTTAAAGTTTTATTAAAAAGCTGTGTTTTTTCATGACAAACATTTACAGATGGCCCCTACCCCAAGGGAGGTCTTCTGTGACAAAGTGAAAAAATAAGGAAAAAGACGATGATTTCATCCCATGTCTGTAGCACTCCTCCCCACCCCCCATTACTAATTTTTAATTAAGAGAAATCTGTTTTCCTTTGCTCCATTCAGGCCATTGAAAAAAGATAAAAGAGGGGCAGCTAGGTGACTCAGTAGATAGATTGCCAGTCCCAGAGTCAGGAGGACCTGGGTTCAAATCCAGTCTCAGACAATTTCTAGCTGTCTGCTCCTGGGCAAGTCACTTAATCCCCATTGCCTAGCCCTTACCACTCTTTTCCCCTCTGGTATTAAATTGATTTATTAGTTGACCAGTCAATACAAATTAATTTGATCAAATGATTTGTAATAAAAAAAATCCAAGTTCCCATGCACAGATCCCTAAATATAGTTTGGGAATTCATTCTTCAGCCCTCCCCTAGACAACCAAAACAGCTTTAATTGATGAATTGCCAATAGCTTTCTCACTCTTGGAACCAATTACTTGTATCAATTCTAAGCAGAAGGTAAAAAAGTTTTAAAAAATTAAATGAAAAAACAAAATGCCTTTAATACTTTCATACAAATATATCTATATCTATAACTGTTATTATGCATTCTTTTTTCAGTCAAGTCTGATCCCATTTGAAGTTTTCTTGACAGAGATACTAGAGTAGTTTGCCTTTTATTTCTCCAGCTCATTTTACAGATGAGGAAACTGAGGCATACAAGGCTAAGTGACTTGCCCAGGGTCACACAGCTAGTCAGTTTCAGAGGCCAAAATAGATCACAGGTCTTCCTGACTCCAGACCTGGTTCTCTATCCAATGTGCTACCCAGCTGTCCTATTTCTATATCTATCTATCTGCCTATCTGTCTATCTGTTGGCATGGACTTATGGGTTCAAGAAGTTGACTTCCCAAATTTAAGACGAGGAGAGGCAAGGCTAGAAGGCAGCTCCAAACTCAGTAGGAACCCTTGTGAGATATAGGCGCCCAAAAGACAAATGGAATATTGGACTGCATCGAGAAGCATAGCTTTCAAGAATGAACTCTGCCCTGGTCCAGACACATTTGCACTGTGTACAGTTATGAGCATCACATTTTAGAAGGGACTTTGATAAGCTGAAGAGCATCCCAAAGAGAAACTCAAACCCATGCCATATGAAGACTGGGAGGAGAAGAGAAGGGTGGATGGTAGGGCACTGTAGAATAGGAAAGCTGTCTTTGAGTACTTGAAAGGTCCATGGACATAGGACTAGATTTGTTGTGTTTGATCCTAGAAGACAGAACTGGGAACTTTGAACGGAAAGTGGAAACATTGGGCTGGATTCAGAAAAACATTTTTAAAATTTAGTCAACCAAAGAGGGATGGGCTACTCATTAAGTATTTTTAAGGTCACAGTGGCAGAAGAAGGATTTGAACCCCAGTCCTCTTGACTCCAAATTGAGCACTCATCCCCCTGAACCACACAACAAATACTCAGAAGTCAACATGTAAATATTTGAGTCTGGCAGAGTTGCCGAGGTTGTTGTTGTTCAGTCATTATCTAGTCTGACTTTGTGACCCCAGTGGGATTTTTCTTGGCAAAGAAAATGGAGTGGCTTGCCATTTTCTTCTCCAACTCATTTTGCAGATGAGGAAACTGAGGCAAATAGGATTAAATGACTTGTCCAGGGTCACATAGCACATGAGTGTCTGAGGTCAGATTTGAACTCAGGAAGATAAATCTTCCTGACTGTACTCAGCACTCTATCCACTGTGCCATCAAGCTGCCCTGGCTTAAAAAGTTAAGGACAAAGAAATGACAATGACAAGCAAATATATATACATACATATATATATATACATATATATATATATGTATATATATATATGTATATATATATAGCCTTTATTGTAACTGTTGCCTTTTCTAGTGCAGGGAGGGCAGGAAGGGAGATACCTGGGAACTTCAATGTAACAAGCATATAAGTAAAAGTTAAGAACATCAGAAATGGGACTACTACTAATAGAACTGCCAATGTAACTAATACACAATATAATAATATAACTAATATAATATATAACTGGGTATGGGAACAGGAGAAGTTGAACATCTACTTGTTAGAGAATGTCACAGAACTTTATAACATTTCAGATCTGATTCTAAATACTCACTGGGCTGGGAGGAAAATTATCACAGGATTAGAATGTGCTTGGCTTACAGACCTATGTTGCTGTAATGTCTTTTTTTAAAAAATATTTTTATTGATTAAGAAAAATTTTCCATGGTTACATGATTCATGTTATTTCCCTCCCCTCCTTGCTCCTCCCTCCCATAGCCAATGAGCAGTTTGACTGAGTTTTACATGGGTAAATCAAGACCTATTTCCATATTATCAATATTTGCATTAGGGTGATCACTTAGAGTCTACATCTAATCATATCCCCATCAAACCATGTGATCAAGCAGTTGTTTTTCTTTTGTGTTCCTGCTCCCACAGTTCTTTCTCTGAATTGTAATGTTTTAAGATTAATGAGCCATGGGGGCAGCTGGGTGACTCAGTGGATTGAGAGTCATGCCTAGAGATGGGAGGTCCTGGGTTCAAATCTGGCCTCAGACACTTCCCAGCTCTGTGACTCTGGACAAGTCACCCTTACTGCTCTTCTGTCTTGGAACCAATACATAGAATTGATTCTAAGATGGAATGTAAGGGGTTAAAAAAAGACTAGTGAGCCATAATCCAAATACTATGAAAATATATTGGATCCATAGAACACTTTCCCAGTAATTAAGTCTCAAGTGAGTTAATTTATCTTCATGTTGTGAATTGAAGGTCAGGAATTCTAATGCTTATTGTACAAATCAGGAAACTGAGACATACAGAAATTAGGTGACTTGCCCAAGGTGACACATTAAACAGAATCTACCCTTCCTGAATAAGAATCTTCTCTAACTAACAAGTGGTCATTCAGCTTCTGCATGAAGTCATCCAGCGAAGGAGAACTACAAACATCCTGAGGCAGTCCATTTTACCCATGGACAGCTCTAATTTGAGGAAGCTTTTCTCTATCTGTAGTTTAAATCTGTCTATTTGCAACTTCTCCCTACTTCTCATTGCTCGCCCTGGGGCCTCCTAGAACTCATCTAATCCATCTTCTATGTGACAACTTCTTCAAATCCTTCAAGAAAACTGTCCTCTACCATCCTAAGTCTTCATTTCTCCAGGCTACATGTTCTCATTTCCTCTAACTGATCCCGAGGGGCAATGGACTGGCCATGGGGATACAAAGACAAATATGAAAATTTTTGCCCTCCAGGAAATTATCTTCCATTGGGGAAATGGCATTTACAGAGATAGGCGTAAGCAAAATGAATGATCAAGCCCTTTTTTTTTTTCAGTTTTGTTTTGGAGGAATGGCCTTAGCAAAAATAAATTAAAAAAACAATGATCATTGAGCTCAAACTTTTCATTTTGTGGATGTGAACACTTAGACCCCAGTGGATTAAACGACTTACTTCATGTCACCACAGGTCATGAGTAGCACCTGGTCCACAATGGACACTTAATTAGGGTACCAAGATGACTTGTCAAAGTCATATACAATTGAGCATTAAGAAAAGCATTGAGACTCATGTATAACCCAGTTGGATTGTTCATTGGCTCCAGAAGTGGAGTGGGAGGAGAGGAGGGAAAGGACATGAATCATGTAACCATGGAAAAATATTCTAAATTAATAATTAAATAAATGAACTTTTAAAAAAAGCATTGAAAAGTTATTGGTTCAGTAGAGAGAATGCCAGGTGCAGAGTCATCTCTTCCGTGTTGATGTGGCTCAGTTACCCCTCTTGCCTCTGTTTAGACTTCCTTTAATAAACTTGTCCTATGATTAAGATTTTGTTCACCAGAATGCTTCACAGAGATGAGGTTCTTTAAGAGATACCACATTCTGATGCCCCCAGGGGGAACCTGGATGGGGACTAATTGAGCCCCAGAGAATATGGTTAGAGAGGGGTCCCCGAGATTGAAGCTGATCCATCTGTTAGAGGGCAGGCTCTGACTTACAGGTTGCATTGCTATTTGTAATTTTCAAGGTATTTATGTTGCTCTTGAGCTGAGATTTAGGTGTTTACGGTCATGACTGGAAATATTCCAAGTATTTACAAAGCTCGGACAGTTCTTCCTGGGGAGAGAAACCTGGGTGGCCAAGTAGGAAGGGAAATGTGATGGGTTAGGGACATTGTTTAACCTTGAGGCAGTGGAGTCTTTATGGTCCAAGTCAGACACAACTGGCTTGCCTCAGTTTCCTCATTTTTCAAATTTGATGGAGAAGGAAATGGCAAACCAGTCCATCATCTCTGCTAAGATAACTCCAAATGGGGTCAGGAAAAGTCAGAAACAACTAGTTTGTCTCAGTTTCCTCATCTGTCAAAATGAGCTGGAGAAGGAAATGGCAAACCACTCCAGTTATCTCTGCCAAGAAAACTCCAAATGGGGTCAGGAAGAGTCAGACACAACTGTCTTGCCTCAGTTTCCTCATTTGTCAAATTTGCTGGAGAATGAAATGGCAAACCAGTCCATCATCTCTGCTAAGATAACTTCAAATGGAACCAGGAAGAGTCAGGCACAACTGGTTTGCCTCAGTTTCCTCATCTGTCAAATGCACTGGAGAAGGAAATGGCAAACCACTCTAGTATCTCTGCCAAGAAAACTCCAAATGGGATCATGCAGAGTTGGATATGACTTAAAACGACTTGGCAGCAAGGAAGAAGCAAGGAATACCTAAAATAATTGAGGAGAGTGAAAAGAATTCACAAGTCAGGACTCTGTGTGTGTGTGTGTGTGTGTGTGTCTGTCTGTCTGGAGTATATGGATGTCTGTCTGTCTGTGTGTCTGCATATCTAGGTCCCTCTGCGTATTTATGTGTATGTGCCTTGGTGTAGGCATGTGCATCTCTGCACGTCCACATGCATCTCTGGGTGTCCACACACACTTCTGTATGAGGAGGTAGGCGTTCATTTGGCTATAGAATGCCTGGCTGGGAATGTGTGTGTATCTTGTCACAGAGAAGCCTCAGCCTAGCATCGTCGCAGGCTCTCTGGCATACCCTTGCCCAGCCCCTTAGCCCTGATCTGAAAAGCAGGCGCCACACTTGCTGCCTCCATGATTGGGACTAGGGATGCGGTGAGGATGCTGGTCCTCGGCCACCCTGGCGGTCCAGCTTGTAGAAAAGGCAGGATTATGCTCTGCTGACGTCTCTCTCGATTGGAGGTAGAGGGTGGGGGTGGAAACTCCATTTGCTCGATGCACCGAAACCCAAATATTGGACCCCCGGAGCCCGTAACATTCCAGTGCTGGGTGACCTCACTGTGGTCCCGGCTCGAAGCCTTTGATGTGTCTGGCCTCCCATGTCTGTAATCTTCTTCAGAAACAGATGAGTTTCGCGGGGCCTTTAACTCCTCCATTTGGAGGTTTAATTCAGTAATGCCGCCCCACTTTATGGAGCTCACAGGTGTGTGGTCAGACCTGTCAGGTGAGTCTCTGTTTGCATGTCATCTGGGAGCCCAATGGCCTCACCTGGGCACGGCTGAGTGCACACAGCGGAACCAGGGTTAGGGGAATTGCAGGTGTGAGCAATCAGCCAGCTCAGCACTAATCCATCCCAGCTCGGGACAGCTTGGGCAGCTGAAGGCCTGGCCAGGGCTTCGTCCAGTTCCACTGGGTCAGGATGGGAAGGACCTGCCTCTGGGGCTGGGCCAGGGCCAGGGAGAGAGGTAGTGATGGTTCTTCCCCCAAGGGGAAGCATGGGAAATGGTGGAGGGGCCAGGAGAGCTGTCTTCCAGCACTCAAATGGCTGATCTTTAGATAAAAGGAGATTTCATAGGATCCTAGAGGGAGAGCAGGAATGGGCTTCCCAAACTGGAGCAAACCCTTCATTTTACAGATTAGAGAAGTGACAGTAAGTCATTGGATCATGGAAGCACTTTCAGAGGCCAGCTGGTCCAACAGTCCCATTTTACGGAGGAGAAAACTGAGGTTCAGGGACATGCAGTGATTTTCCCAAGGTCAAAAGGGAGAATCACTGGAAGAATTGAAATCCAAGTCTTGTAATTCCAGAACGAATATTCTTGCCTCTCCTACCACACTGCCTATCTGAGTGGCTTTGGTGGGCTCCAGGAGGATACAGTGGAAAGACCCCACAATCAGAAGTCATAGGACTTCTGGCTCTGGGTCTCCTTGGATCAGCCATTGGACCTCTCCAGTCCTCAGTTTGCACATTTATGAATTGAGGGTGGTTAAATTAAATGGCAGCCTCGGTTTCTTCTACTCTTATGATTCTGTGACTGTGAGTGCTAGACTTGTTACCAGGAGGACCCAATGCATTTGATACAAACTTTATATCAAAGAGAGATGAGGGAATTCATTCTACCTTCTCTGCCTCGGTTTCCCTCTATGTCAATTGGACCTAAGAATACTTGTGTTCTCCACCTCACAAGCTGAGGCACAAATGAATCATGTCTATAAGGTGTTTTGCAAGCTTGAAAGTCCCTTGAAATGCCAACTTTGGTCATGTGTCATCCAGGAGTGCAAAATACTTTTATAACTTCTTCACTCCTAGTTTGGAGGGGTCTTGTGGATAACCTCTGGACCAGCCTTGGACCAGAGCAGACTTTCCATAGAGATGTCCATTTACTCATTGTGTACCCTGGACAGGTCCCCTGACCCCTCTTGCCCCACTTTCTCCATATTGAAAATGGGGACACTAATGATGCCTGACATGGTCGGTGTGAGGATCAAATGAGATGATATGATCAATGTAAGTTCTTATTGTTTTCCTATGGGTGCCACCACAGAGCGGGAGTCACTTCCAGACTCTAGAGATAGAAGAGGATGAAGGGATCCATCAGTCCATTCTCTCATTTGATAGCAGGCAGTCCTGGAAGCCATGTCCCTCCGCCGGAAGGGACCATCCAGGGCAGGAACTGTCCCAAAGCAAACCTTTTTGGGTGGTCACTATTGAGGCTGACCAATAGAATGAGGATTTATCACGCAAGGGCTAACTCTGAAGTAGCAGCAGCAGAAGCAGTGACCAGCCCCGAACCAGGAACATTCATTTCTGATTAATCAACAAGCAGCACAAATAAGCTTTTGGGAAGTCACTCAGGGGTCCTCAGAGAGTCTTCAGACCTTACAATGAGATGTAGGTCATTGGTCCAGGGTCCCAGGGAATCTGAAGGCAGCACAGGGTGGAGGCACTCAGCAAGGCACCTTGTATGATGGGAAGAAGCCTCCAATTGGGGCAGGGGTAGGAGGATTATTTTTTTTTGCCACTAATAAGCATTGTGAGGATGTACAGGTATGTTATCCCAGCCCAAACCTTAATTTTCTCATCATTAAAATGGGCAGGCAGAACTAGATGGTTTCTGAGGTCCTGTCCAGTCTGCTCGACATTCTAAGACAATAATTAATCATAGCTCACAGGGGGCAGCTAGGTAACTCCTTGGATGGAGAGACAGGTCTAGAGATGGGAGGTCCTGGGTCAAAATCTGGCCTCAGGCACTTCCTGGGCAAGTCACTTGATTCCACCCTCCTCCATTGTTGATCCCTTACCACTCTTCAGACTTGGAACCAATACACAGTATTGATTCTAAGACAGAATATAAGAGACTTAAAAAAAAGAAATAAAAATAATAGCTCACATTTCTGTACTTCATGCTGTATTTCAATACTGTATATATTTTACTATATATATTTTATAGCATTTTAATATTTACAAAGCCTTTAATGTATTTTAACTCATTTAAGCCTTATAACAGCCCTGTAAGGTGAATGCTTTTTATTATCCTTCTTTTCAAAGGTCCATTTGAAAAATAGAATATTTTGATATGTGAATAATATGATAACAATATTAGATATTATTTTTATTATATGGATAATAACATCACATATTTTCCATATAATATAATAAAACAATAATATATTATTATAAAATACGTTTTGTTATTGTTCAGCTGTTTCAGTCATGTCAACACTCTTCACGACCCTGTTTGGAATGTTCTTGGCAGAGTTATCCGAGTAACTTTGGAAAAGTTACTTTTGGAAATGGAAAATACCATTTCTCTCTCCAGTTCATTTTATAGATGAACAAACGGAGGCAAACAGGGTTAAATGACTTGGCTATAGTCACCCAGCTAGTAAGTGTATGAGGCCAGACTTGAACTCAGGAAGATGAGTGTTTCTGACTCCAGGGCCATCATTCTACTATGCCACCCATTGCCCCAATTATATAACAGGCGTCCTAAAAGTCTTGATGCAATTTTAAGTCACTACATCTTAGTCCTCCTCCTGCCCTTTAAAAAAAAATAGATCCATCTGTAAAATGGGTTAGTATGTCATCTACTTTATTGGGTTATTCTGAGACTCACATTAACAGATGTATTGATTTTTTTTTGCCAAAGAGTTAATGGGACTGTCAGATATTAAACATGTAGACACTAGCGCATAGGAAACAAAGCAAAAATATGAATCCCTGGCTTTCTATTGTATCAGGAGACACAAACCATACAGATGTTAAATCCATACAAAAATGTCTCAGATGCTCATTTGCTGAATGACCTTGGGCCAGTCTTTTTCTCTTTCAAAACCTGAGTTTCTTCCTCTGCAAATGAAGATATTAATTGTGCCTCTTTCATAAGATTCTTTGAGGATCTGTTGAGATAATGGATGAAACGTTCTCTGTGTTATGTCAGACTAAAGAAATGTTAATTATTAATCACTGCTTCAGCATCCTACCCTGTACCAGATGGTAGGGATACAGAGGCAGAGCTCGACTAGTCCCTTCCTTCAATGAGCTTCCCTTATACTGGGCGGGGGGTTCAGCAAGTACCCAGAAGAGTAAATACAAGATCATTTGAGAAAGGAGAGTCCCAATGACTTGGGAAAGGGGGCAGAAAAGTCAGGGATGCCTTCCTGGAGGCAGTGGCCTGAGCTGAGCCTTGCAGGAAGGTCAAGGATTCTGAAAGATGGGGGCAAAGACACAATGTGCCCCAGCTAAACGGGATGGAATGTGTGAGGAGATGAATGAATAAACGAATGGGCAATAATGATGAAGTTAAATAAAATAAATTCATTAAGTACTTATTGTATGCCAGGCATGGAGGAAGGAGATGGAATATTGAGTCTTAGAAGTAGCAAATAAGCTAATTTGATTGGAAGGTGAAGTGTAATATAGAGAATAATATTTTCATTGTTGTTGTTGGGTTTTTTCAATTGTGTCTGACCATTTGGAATTTTTTTTTTTGGTAAAAGATACTGGAATGATTTGCCATTTCCTTCTTTAGTTTATTTTACAGATGAGGAAACCAAGGCAAACAGGGTTGAGTGATTTGCCCAGGTTCACACAACTAATAATTGTCTGAGGCCAGATTTGAACTCAGATATTTTTGACTCCAGGCCTGACATTCTATCCCCTGCACCACCTAGCTATCCAACATTATCATTATAGATATGGAAAAAAAGTAAAGGGACTCGGCCAAGGTCACTTAGCTAATAAGTATTTGAGGACAGACCCAGGCCTTTCTGCTTTCAAAAACAAACATCACACTTATCTATTCTCATCAAATGGTTAAAATAGGCTATATTTAACTGTAACTCAATCCAGGCAAAGATGGAAAATGTCAGGCAGCCTGAGAGCCGGGGACTAGGGTTGGAGGATTTGAAGTTCTCAATCTTTCCACTGACTCATGCTATGACTTTTGAAAAATTCCCTCCTCTCCCTGGGTCCTGCATTGCTTGTCTAGAAAATGCTTTGTATTAATGTAAGCCCTTCCCTGGAATATTTTTGAGCTCTTGTTATCAGTTCTGGACTAGAAATATAGCCTCTATCTGAAAGGAAGTGGAAGATTTTTATGGTTAAGGACAAGAAATTTTTATTAAGGAAGCTCCTCAAATTTCTGTGTTGATGAACTATACTATTATATATACATACACATAGAATACATTTATACATACACAGGTAGACTAACAGGTTGTCCCAAAAGTCTTCACACATACATGCCATATAGAATGTACATACATTTAGATAGATAAATAGATAGAGAAAGAGATAGAGATAGACAGAGATATGAATAGATAGAGAAACAGATAGATGAGAGATGGATAGATGGATGTATGGATAGATAGATGGATAAATAGATGATTGATAGATCTCTAGATGATGGATAGATGGGTGGATAGATGGATGATTGAGAGAGATAGATAAACAAATAGATAGATAGATGATAGATGGATGGATTGATGGGTGGATAGGCAGAGATAGAGATAAATTAGATAGATGGAGATATAAATAGATATAGATAGGCATACAGAGATATAGTTAAATTAGATAGACAAAGATAGAGTTAGAAATAGACAGAGATTTAAATAGATAGATAGATAAATAGATAGAGTAATAGATAGATAGACTAGAATTCCTTCCACATCATGGGAGTTAGGGGTGCAGGGACCTCATTACCTAGAAAATCCATGTAAAATTGCTATAAACATGCTTGGCATCTCCAAACCATTGTGTAGAACCACAATTCTTTCACTACAAATTTAATTTTAAGAAAAAAAATTGCGTGATTGTTAATTTATGTTATTAAATAAATATGTGCTGTACTTATTATAAGGTAATATTTATACCTGACAGTACACACATTTTGTGTAGTTTCAAGTTAACTACACTTGTAAAGGATATCTCTACATTTCTAGCCTTTGAGTGTCCTTTGCTAGCTTTCATTTCTGCAAATTTTAACTTTTTACTTATTTGACTTTAAAAAAGAAATTGCATACATTTATGGTACGAAAAGACAAAATATTGATATTATAAACCACTGTACCTATGTTTCATGCATTCCTGAGTTTCTAAATTTTTTCTGTCATCTGCTGGTTTTTGAGTGTCATCCATGTGTTTTTCATCATTTTTTTCTTCTCCTTCTGAAAGAAAAGACATTTTAATTTTATAAATCTACTCAGGAGGATTAGATTTCTCAGCTTCTTTGTTTCATATGTAAATTTTTTATATTTTTTGAAAATCTCATTTGACTAGTTACTAGATGGTGCTGAGGAAAGAACATCGAAGACTTAAGGAGTTCACAAGGTGCAGTAGAATGAACACTGGCTTTGGAGGTAGAGGGACTGAGTTCAAATCCCATCCCTGAGATTTATTATCTTTGTGACTTTGGATAAATTGTCTAACTTCCCTTAAGCCTTTCTTTCCTCATCTATAAAATGAGGGGTTATCCTTGGTGGTCTCTGAGGTCTCTTTCAATCCTATAGCTATGAGTCGATGACTACATTCAAACCTCTGCCACTTAATGACCAAGTTACCTTGGCTAAGTTATTACAGTTCTTAGCCTCAGTTTCCTCGTTTGTAAAATGGTGGGTCTAGATGGTCTCTGAGGTAGCTTTCTACTTTAAATCTGTGCCCCTGCATAGCATCTATTTATGCCTTAAGGATGCCCATCTGGGATTCATCTCAATCAATACAGCAAATGACATGAACATTTATTGAGCACCTATCATGTGCAAGGCTTTGCAATCCCAGCAGTGCTCTTGATTTCCTTTTCATCCTCCCCAAGCCCTGGGGCTTTTGTGCCGTGTTCATAATCCCTCCCTACGAAGAATCCCAATCACAGCTCCTGAGAAGCCAGTCGATTCTTGTCTGCTGGCATTTCCACTATGACTTGACATGTGGAATTAGAGAAGTGGGGATCTTGGAAAAGGAACATGGTTTCCATCTCAGGTTGTTCTGAGCTAGGAAGAGAGAGACAATGACATTTTAACCTTTCAAAGAGATACCCGACCCATTTGTGCCCCACTTACAGAATTCAACAAGCCCTTTGGGGAAGGAGGAAGTCAAATCTCAACTTTATAAACCCCTTTGACATATCATCCTTTAAGTTAGTTTTTGGTCGGAAAATGGAAGCTAGTTCTTGGCCATCCTGAAAGATAAAGACATCAAGAGCTCAAATATACAGAAGTACAATTCAGAAGGAACGGTTATCGTCTTAAATATAAGTTCATCAAGTCCTCAGAGCATGGCACATAGCACCAGCCTACTAGACCTGGAATGGGACCTTGGAGATCACTGTGTCCAATACCCTTCTTTTAAAGACGAAGGAGCTTAACTGGAGGGAACACGAGCCTTCCTGATGCCAAGTTAGCGAGTTGCCTGAGGCTACTCAGTGCAGTGTTCATAAGAAATTATGCTACTAAGGCTACTAGGAAATTAAGCGATTTGTCTAGCCCTGCTCAAACGATTATGTGTGTTAGAGATAAAACTTGAACTCAAAGCTTGCTGATTCCAAAGCTATTCACCAAACCATGCTGCCTCTTGTCATTCACTTATCATATATTTCATTTTTCATGTCTTGATCCTGGCAGTTTTGAATGATTAATAAATGAAAAAAAATGGATAAAGGAATAATAAAATAAAAATGAATAAATAATAAAATGAATAAATGAATGAAAAACTCTAGTAAATGTTTACTAGACTTCTGAACCTGGACAAGTCACTTAACCCTGTTCACCTCAGTTTCCTCACTTGTAAAATGAGCAAAAGAAGGAAATGGTGAGCCATTTTGTTTTGCCAAGAAAACACCAAATCGAGTTGTAAAGATTCAGACACAACTGAAATAACTGAACGACAATATGCTTAGCTCTGGGATACAAATAGAAAAATAAGACAGTTTGAGCCCTCAAAGAGCTTACATTCTTGTATGGTGTGATAGCACACCTGGCATCGATGGTGCCGAGGGTCTGGGCAAGTTACAGGGATAGTAAGTAAAGTTGAATGACACATTCTTTCCAGAAAACAACAGTAATATTAATCTGATTATTGTTCCCAGAGTAAGAAGTGGAAAGAGAAGAGGATCGTTAATAATTATATGGTTACATTTTGGGAAATCTGTTTTATCAGCCCAGTAAATGCACGTGGCAAAACCATAGCATATCACAATTCATTCATTAATTCATCAAGTACAAGGCATGGCTGGGAAAGCCCCATCATGTAGATTTTCAATTTATAAAATCTTTGTTAGTCTACAATGTGAAAGAGAAAAAAATCTGAGTATTAGAGGGGATAGAGGGCTGGCCTTGGAGTCCCTATGACTTGGAATTCAAATCTTGACTCTTTTTTTTTTTTAACCTTTAACTTCTGTGCATTGTCTCATAGGTGGAAGAGTAGTAAGGGTGGGCAATGCGGGTCAAGTGACTTGCCCAGGGTCACACAGCTGGGAAGTGTCTGAGACCAGATTTGAACCTAGGACCTCCCGTCTCTAGGCCTGACTCTCCATCCACTGAGCTACCCAGCTGTCCCCCAAGTCTTGACTCTTAACACTTACTAGCTATGTGGACCCAGACAAGTCATTTAACCTCTAGGGACCCCTCTAATGTGGTCAGTTATAGTTTGAACATGGGTCTCTTTTGATGGAGGGAATTTTGATGCAGGAAGCTGTCAATATTGACAATATAACAGGTCGAGACTCCCCCCACCCCCAAAAAAAGTATAAGAGAAATTTTTTGCTGAGCTTCACAAGTACAAAGACAAAAAGGAGGTCCTGTCCTCAAAGACTTTACACTTTACAGATGAATGAATGTAAGATAATTCGAAGAGGAGAGGGCACTAATGATTGTCGGAGACAGGAAAGGCTTCCAATAACTTGAGAAGAGTCTTGGAGGAAGCTAACAATTGATCCTAAGATGTGGAGATGAGAAGGAAGCTCATTCCAAGCATCAGATCCTGGGCAAATTACTTAGCCTTGCAGAGATCCAGGCACTTCTCCCACACTGTTTCTGAGAAGGTCCTGTACTGAATTAGTAGAGGAACCAGGTAAGTCATATCTCCACTGTTCATTCATGAAGGAGATTTTTTTATTAGGTAGGGTTGTGTTTAAGTCATCGATCTGTCTAGTTTCTAACCTCTGGTTCTTCTTCCCTGAGACACAAGCCACTGTGATTACAGTTCATAATAAATACTTCAAGATTAGGGCAGCTAGGTAGCACAGTGGATAGAGTACCAGGTCTAGAGCTGGGAGGATTTGGATTCAAATCTGGCTTCCAGACACATCTTAGCTGTGTGACCCTGGTGAAGTCACTCAACCCTAATCACCTAGCTCTTACCTCTCTTCTGTCTTAAAAGTGATACAAATAAAGAAGATTCGAGTTTTAAAATAAATATTTCAAGATGTTTCTGAAGACACAAAACTGATATTTGTTGGGGAACAGTTCTGAAATGTCTTTTGAGATCCTCCTGGACAAAGTAGATACACACACTTGGACACAACTCTATGAAGAAAGTTCCTCTCCGGCCCTTGTCAGCTCAGCATGAATTTGACCAGAGCTTAAAAGGCACATTCCCTGTCGGAAGGAAAGTTTGAAAAGCTCTCTTGCTTCGATGCCTTTGACCCCTTTGCCTGCTAAAATGTTTTTCTTAGCTTGTGAGGAAGAAAAAAAAACACCGAGAAAAAAATTGCTGGGTCTTCCCTTCCTTTGGTTTATTTATTTTTTAGCCAAAGCATAAGACCTTACTTAGGTGAGTAGCAATTAGAGCATTTTTGTGGTTTATTTCCTGATCTAACTGCTTACGTATGAAGAAAGAAATTCTGACAAGTTGGAGTTAACCTGGATCTTACCGAAAGTGCAAAGCCAAAACATTTTTGGAAAGATTTAGACAGAAAAGTCAGTCGGAATTTTTTTTAATCAACAAAGTCTTGCTTTTCCTAGAATATCCCCCTCCAAACCTCGACCCCCAACCAAGGAGATTAATTTCATGGGAAGTTAAAAGAGTTTCCCTCTGAATTGACTTGCGATTTAGTAATAGTGGATGCCCATGGGTATCTTAGAACCAGGGATAACCATCAAATTGATAATGTGGTTTACAAGAATATCCTGAGTTAATATAACTCCTTTCCTCAGGAAATCACAGCCTGCTTTGGCAGGGTTCACTTCATTTATCCTACTGTTGTCCTTGGAATAAAGGGCAGAGCAGGTATTAGAGTCCTTATTTAACAGAAGGATAAACTCAGAAAACACAGCCCATAAAAAAATAAATGAAAAAGCTGTATTAATGATGATGACAATGATGATAAAATCAACAATTATTATTATTTCTGGATTTGATCCAAACCTGTGATTTCATTGCAATAGGTAATTTTTAATGAGGAAACTTCTCTTACCCAAATAAATTTGCACCTGCTCTGCAAGTGTTAAGGAGGTCTTTAGATATGCTGAGAATTACAGTGACTTGTGTAGTGCGTATAAACTAGTGCCATCCTGACTCTGAGACCATTATCTACTAGTGCCCTATTCTGCCCCAAAAATAGAATCTAAAATTTTGATTTGAAAGTTACTTCAATTTGGTTCAAAGTTTTATTAATGTTTATTCTAAGATCTATATAAGATGGTGGTAAGGACAACCCCCCCTTGATAATATTAATAATAACTATCATCTCAGGCATGATGATGATAAAGAAAATAAAAAATGATGATGATATCTAGAAACTTCCAAATAGATTTTCAACTACTCTGTTTGGCATACCACGAACCCTTAGATAGATGCCTGGGGCACTGAGAGGCTCAATGACGTGCCCAGAATGATGCAGCCAATATAGGTCAAAGTTGTGGCTCAAACCCTACTCTGTGTTCCTGATTCCAAAGGGCCTACTCTACCCAGGGCAGCTTGACCACTACCACCATCATCATTATCCTCACTGTCACCTATCACTATCATTTCCACCATACAATCATTATAACCACTATTCCACCATGATCAACATGATCATTAAATTAATGATCACATTTCCTGCCACCACATTCTCCTTTCGCACCATCATCATTGTCAAAATTATCACCACGACTATCACCAGCGATCATTATTCTTACTACCACCACCATTATTGTCACCACTGTCACACCTATCACCTCCAGCTGTCATTTCTACCACACCACCACTATCATCACCACTCCACCATGACCAACACATCCATTAAAATAATTATTGCATTTCCTGCCATGATTATCATTTCCGCCACCCACTATCACTTTTACCACCACCACCATCTTATCACTACTGTTATCACCAACCATCATTTACCTTCACCACTATCATTGTTATCACCACCATAATCATCATCATCATCAGGTCTATTACCACAACCCCATATATTCTCCCAAAGGGACTGTATTTCATCATAAAACACCAAGATCCTGAAAGGATCAAATTTGCTTTTGATTGAAATGGCAGAGGGAAATACAAGATGGGCACCAGGAGTCTGCTAAGTCACCAGTAATTAAATATATGAAAGAAATGGTGTGAGAGGTGAAATCCATGGCAGGACAAGGATGAGCACGTTCCTAGAGTGAGTGCTAGCAAATGGACAACCTGAATGCTGCAGTGCTGCCCATTTAATGCCAACCTAGAAGACTGGTCTTAAATGAGGGATTTAAAGAAGTCATGGAAAAAAATTATTCAGGATGAGAAGAAATGGATGCAGTTGAATGAACACTCACAGAAGAAGCAATGGCAATGATGATATTATGGATCCGTCTATTATAATCACAGTGCTGTCTTATCTGGAGGGGGAATCCATGGAAGTTCTGTGCAGAGAATTGCAGAACTTCAGAACTAGAAGAGAGCTCAGAATCCTCTCTGCCAACCCATATTTTAACAAGTATCCTCTATAATACTGGCAACAAGATATTCAAGCTTTGCTTGAATATTTGCAGTGAGAGAGAACCCATTTCCTTTGGTGGCAACCTGTTTCATTTTTGGAAAACTCTACTGGTTAGAAATATTTTTTCCTACATTGAACCTAAATTTTCATCCTTGTAACTTCCACCTATTGTTCTTAGTTTCACCCTCTGAACTAAGCTGCACATGGTGACTCTGTCTTCCATGTGACAACCTTTTAAGTACAGTACTTGAAGGCAGGTAGCACGTACCCTGTGACTCTTCTCTAATTCAAGCTAAACATCTTCAGGATCTTCAATTAATCCTCATTGGCATTGTCTCAGGACCCTTCACCATCCTGGTTGCCCACCTTTAGATAATCTCTATTATGTAAATAATTGTGGAGTCAAGAATTGAAGATAGTTTTCTAAGTATAGCCTGACCAATGTAGAGTATAATCAGATGATCAATTTTTCTAGTTTGGACACTGCTCTTAAGAGACTTCTGGTCTACTTTGACTGGCAAGATATTTGCATATTGTCATCCATGGAAAAATGTAAGTTGGTATATGATAAGACCCATCACACACACACACATAATATTTATATAATATAGTAGATAGGCACCAAGAAGGGTGAGATAATCCGCCATAGTGTGTGGAACTCCAGAAAAGCATCTAGGAATACAGGGATCTTGGGTTAGTCTCTCAAGGATTTATATGACCAAAAGGAGTAGGGACAAAATTATACCAGAGCCAGGAATGGTGAGCAGAGGGAAATTGGTATGGATGGAAGGGAGGTATAACCTTGACCATAGAGTATTTGAAGAAACTAGATTGACAGGAGTAGAAAGTCAGTTTAGTGTCAGAGAAGACTGTATAGGTACAGTGAGAACAGATTAGAAAAAGTTCTTGAGGACTAGCATAAAGAATTTGTCTTTTATCTTTTAGGAACTGAGAATCACTGGAGGTTTTTGAGCAGAGGAGAGACACAATCACATGGAGTTTGGGGAAGATTAACACTAATAAATAAGACCTTATCTTTATACTATACTTTGTACTTCAAAGAGCTTTTTGCATTTTATCTCATTTGACTCTAATGTAGGTGAGATCTATATGATGTTTTCTATACCATAGATCATTATATCTTAGAATTTCAGTTGAAAGAGACTTTACAAATCATCTAGTTACCACTTATTCCTAAAGATATTTTGGTTTGCTTTCAATACTACATACTAAATTTTGTTTGCTACCAACTGGAACAGAACTGGAGGGACTCTTTTTATAGATATCTGTGGAGCCCTATATATGAGAATAAACTTGAGGTGCTGATGGGGGACATAGCTAGCCAGATATAAAGAGACATTTATGATTAGTTCCTAAGATTAGACGTGGTCTTTGAGTCCAGACTTTGGCTTGATGAGCTATGGGATATAATCATTTTGTATGTATTTCATATTCTAATATCTTTTTTAAAATTACCTTCTGTGTTAGAATCAATACCATGTATTGGTTCCAAGACAGAAGAGTGGTAAGGGCTAGGCAAGGGGGGTTAAGTGACTCGCCATATAGCCAGGAAGTATCTAAGATCAAATTTGAACTCAAGATCCCTCTTCTCTAAGACTAATTCAATCCACTGAGCCATCTAGTTGTCCCCTTTTTAATATTTTGTGTGTGTGTGTGTGTGTGTGTGTGTGTGTGTGTGTGCGTGCGTGCAGCATCACCAGTAGTATAGTGTAGTAGCAAGAAAGCTGAATTTGAAGTCACTGGATCTGACTTCAAATCTTAGGTTTGCCATTTTCTATCTGTGAGATATTGGACAAGTCATGAACTCATTTGTAAAATGAAGAGGCTGGAGCCAGGTAACTTCTAATTCCTCTTCCAACTATAGGCCCATGATCCCATAAGAGCAAGGATTTTCTTTTCTTTCCTTTCCTTTTCTTTCCTTTTCTTTCCTTTTCTTTCCTTTTCTTTCCTTTCCTTTCCTTTCCTTTCCTTTCCTTTCCTTTCCTTTCCTTTCCTTTCCTTTCCTTTCCTTTTCTTTTCTTTTCTTTTCTTTTCTTTTCTTTTC
>NC_058132.1:681811998-681851630 GCF_016433145.1 Gracilinanus agilis
ACATGTCCATTTCTCTCTCTCTCTCTCTCTCTCTCTCTCTCTCTCTCTCTCTCTCTCTCTCTCTCTCTCTCTCTTTCCCTGCCCTGACCATTTTCCCTATCTCAACCTAACGCTCTTCCTTCAAGTCATCTTTTTCATGGTGGTGATCACTTTCAGTTATTTTTTACCACCACCTCCAACTCTGATCAATAAATAAACACTCCAAGTGGCCCTTGTTGACAGGGGTGGGACAATCTGCTCTTTCTTAGTATTTCAGGAACCAAAGCAAACACGTCAGGGGAACCCAAACATCCAATGAATATTGAAGGATATTAATTTACTTCCTTTAATCGTCTTTATGAACTCTAAAAAATAAACACATACTGGGAACAAAGGAGGAAAATGTCAGGCTTGAAGCTGGCTTGCTGGCTGTGGGCTGGGCTTTGCAGCTGACCGTGTCTTTACCTGCCTTGTTATGAGGTCATGTTTCTGCTTCCCGAATGAGGATTCGTCTTTCAAGAGGGAGGCAAGGCTCATGTGCTCCTCATTCCTAGGAAGGCTGTTGGGTTTGGGTCTGATTTTGCAAGCATCCAGGTGAAAGGAAAACCAAACAGCTGAGGACCCACAAAACCTCAGAGTTCGAGATGGGATTTCAAAGGGATTTTTAAAAAACATGGCCTTTTAAACTAAAACTTAGTCATTTATGGCTTATGTAAAATCCATTTTTAATGTTATTCAGTTTATAGAATTACTTTTATTATCTGGATTCTAAGAATCACAGAATCTCAGAGTTGATAGGGACCTCTGACCAGAGATCATCTCCCATATTCTTTGTCTGGTCCCACTCTCCTAGAACTATTTCAGGAAAGTCCACTCAGTCTTCAAATTCCCTCTTTCCTTTACAATCAGCATCTTCTTCTTTCCATTCTTCTGTCCTTGTATTTTGGACCACAAACAATGCATGAGCAAACTGACTCTTCCATTGTACCTGGATGGGTTCTGTCAATTTATTTGTCTCATCTACATTTCTATAATTTTCTGGACCATAGACTCTCACAATACTCCCCTGTATGTGTTGGAATTTAAGCTCCCTTTTTTTTAATGTGTATACCTAGCTGCCTAGCTCAGTGCTTAGCCCAAAGTAGTCATGAAAAAAATTTTTCATTGATAGCTGACAAATAGCTATCCATAGGACCGCAGATTTAGAGCTGAAAGGGATTGTAAAATCCCCAAGTTTAGTACCCTTATTTTATAGATAAGGAAATATGCCTAGAGTGGTTATATAGCTTGCTCAAGGTCACAACCTTTACATGAAGAATTCTACCCATTCCCCTTTTAGATATCTACAATGACTGGGAATTTTCTTTTACATTAAGTCTTAATTTCTCTCTTTCTCTTTTCCTCCCTAGTCCTACTCTCTGGGGCCAAATAGGAGAAATCTGGGAGGTAAGGTAATATAGTAGGATGAGCCCTAGATACAGAGTCACAGGAGCTGGCTTCTGATCCTGTCATGGACATTTCTACCCGCGACCTGCGGCAGGTCTTTTCCCCTCTGGGCTTCATCTGCCTCTTCTATAAATTTAAGGAGTTGAAATTCTGAGGTCCTTTACAACTCTATATTTATGATATCCTTCATATTTTCTTCGTTGTTTTCCAGTCATGTCTGACTCTTCATGACCCCATTTGGAGTTTTTTTGGCAAAGATACAGGAATGGTTTGCTATTTCCTTCTCTGGCTCTTTTTACAGATGAGGAAACTGAGGCAAAGAGGGTTAAGTGACTTGTCCAGGGCCACACAGCTAGTCAGTGTCTTAGGCCAGATTTGAACTCAGGTCTTCTGGACTGCAGGACCAGCATTCTATCCACTGAGCTGCCAAGCTGCCCCAAATTTCCCTTCAAAAGGTCAAAATGATGGATATGATTTCAGCTATTGGTCAGGTATGTTGTATAGGACATTCATGGTTCAGTTAACAGCTGAAGCAAATGCTCTTTTAAGGTTGCTTCCAGGTTGGGGATTAGATGGAGACAAGGGCTCCTTCAATGCTTAAAGCCAGCTATTATATCTCCCTCAAATATCCTCCAGGCTAAATGTTCTTGCTTCCTTCCTTATATGATTGGATCATGAAGCCTTTCCTTATACTGGTTGTTCTCCTATGGACACTAGATTATCAAAGTACTTTGTAAAATGCGGTGCCTAGAACCAAAGTCAAAATTCCAGATACAATCTGCCTGGGGAAGAGTATTATAATAACAGTCCACTGGTATTACTACTAATAGCTAGCATTTAAGTAACCCCTACTATGTGCTAGACACTGTGCTAAGTGCTTTTTTTTTAAACTTTACCTTCAGTCTTAGAATCAATACTGCATTTTGGTTCCAAGGCAGGAGTGGTAAGGGCTAGGCAATGAGGTTAAATGACTTACACCAGGTTACAGAGGTTGGAGATGTCTGAGGTCAGATATGAACCTCTAGGCTTGGTTTTCTTTCTTTCTTTTTTTTTTTTAACCCTTAACTTCTGTATATTGGCTCCTTGGTGGAAGAGTGGTAAGGGTGGGCAATGGGGGTCAAGTGACTTGCCCAGGGTCACACAGCTGGGAAATGTCTGAGGCCAGATTTGAACCTAGGACCTCCCGTCTCTAGGCCTGACTCAATCCACTGAGCTACCCAGCTGCCCCCTCTAGGCTTGGTTTTCAATCTACCAAGCCACCTGACTGCCCCCAATAAATGCCTTTAAAATATTTCATTTGATTCTCACTATAGCTTAGGAGGTAGATAGCATTATTACCTCAATTTTTACAGCCCAAGAAGATAGCAGTTAAGTGACTTGCCAGGGTCACAAAGCTAGGACATTTTTGAGACCATATTTGGACTCCAGTCTACTTCTGATTCCAGACTTAGTGTTCTAGCCACCTAGCTGCCTCTTCATCTTTGGACACTATGGACACCATGACTTTCTTAATGTAGCTTCCAGTCATATTGGCTTTCTTAGCTGCCATATCATACTGATAACTCACATAGAGTTTGATGTCCACTAAAACTTACAGGTCTCTTTCTGATGAATTGTCATCCAGTTACCCTCTCTCCTGCCCCCACTGCCATCTTGTATTTTTTTTAAACCCTTACCTTCCATCTTGGAGTCAATACTCTGTATTGGCTCCAAGGAAGAATAGTGGTAAGGGTAGGTCAATGGGGGTCAAGTGACTTGCCCAGGGTCACACAGCTGGGAAGTGTCTGAGGCCAGATTTGAACCTAGGACCTCCCATCTCTAGGCCTGGTTCTCAATCTACTGAGCTAGCCAGCTGCTCCCTGCCATCTTGTATTAATGAAGCTGATTCCTTCTCAGGAGGCAGAAATAGTTTTCTTGGGCTATGACTGACTCATCAAAGCCTCTCTGCTGATCCTGTCTGAATAAGATTTATTGAATTCAAATGAACTTCCCTGTTGGTTCCAAGATCTCTTCCCCAGGCTTTCCAGGTGTCCTCAGTGAGCAGCAGTAGAGTAAGTACTCTAGGTATCATTATCTCCATTTTACAGATGAGAAAACCAAGGCTTGGAAAGGGGAATTTGTTATGAGACTCAAATGCAGAGACTTCATATTTATTTTTTTGTGTATGTATAGATTGGATTTCCCAGTAGATTATAAGCACCTTGAGGGCAGAGGCCATCTTACTTTTGTCTTTGTGTTCCTAGTAACTAACACAATGTCCAGCAGGTGGTTGGTGTTGAATCAATACCTGAAATGAAATCCTGTGTATAAAGCGCTTTTCTCTTTTTTTCATAAAGAACTCTTCAAACTTTAATACACTGTATAAATATAAGTTATTATAAGGGCTTAAGCATTTCCTCCTGTTTAAATAAAGTGATTTAAGTTGACTTCTTTTCCTTCATCTGTCTTCTGAGCTAGATACTTCTGGGGCCTCACTTATCTATCCTGGAAACAATTTAAAGCCATAACATTGGCATTTGGGAAATATCAACAGGAGAAGAAGCTTTCCCAAACCACGTCGGTGGTGACAAGAGACTTCACTGAATTTTTAAAAACCCTTCCTTTCCATCTTAGAATCAATACTGTATATTGGTTCCAAGGCAGAAGAGTGTTAAGGGCTGGGCAATGGGGGTTAAGTGACTTGCCCAAGGTCACACAGCTAGGAAGTGTCTGAGACAATATTTGAACCCAGGATCTCCCATCTTTAGACTTGGCTCTCAATCCACCAAACCACCTAGCTGCCCCCAAATGAATTGAGTTTTACCTAAAAGCTTAAGGTAGCCAGGTGGATTGATTGCTGACCTTGGTATCACAGTAGTCTGAATCTCCTCTCAGACTCTTACTAGCTGGATGAGCCTGGACAAATCACTTAACTTCTTCTAGCCTCAGTCTCCTCATCTGTAACTTGAAAATAATTGGCACATGGGGTTATTGTGCAGTTTGAATAAGATGGTATCTGTAAGGTGCTTGGCAATCATTAAAGCACAATGTTTATATTAGGTATTATTATTTGCTTCTAGTGCTCTACCTGGCTGCTCGGTTTTTCTTAAAAGACAGTTTAGGGGGTCACTTGACTCCCATTGCCCACCCTTACCACTCTTCCACCTATGAGCCAATGCTCAGAAGTTAAGGGTTTAAAAAATAAAAAAAAATTTAAAAAGACAGTTTAGGGAAACATGTCTGCCATAGTTGGAGCCACTATCCAGTCAGAGACTCAAGAAGGGCACATGGAGAGGGAGCATGCTGAGAGTGTGGTGTTGGTGGTGGGTCCTTTTGTTTGGGGGCTTGGCAATAAGCATTCCCACTGATGTCTATAATCTGATGAACTCAGGAAAAATCACCAAAAGCAAGTTAAAAACAACTCTTATTCTCTATCTTAAAATTGATACAAAGAAAAAAAAAAGAAGTAAATAAATAAAATAAATACGAAGTAGCAGTTCCAAGGCAGAAGAGCAGCGAGAACTAGGCAATTGGGGTTAAGGGACTTGCCTAGGGTCACACAGCTAGAAAATATCAAAAGCAAGTTCAAAAACATTGAGTGGAACTTTCATATGAAAAGAAGGCACAAGAAATATATGAATCATAGGGTTAACCATCAAGTCCAACCCAGCCCTGGACCAGAATATTCTGCCACATCCTTGAGAAACGGTTCTCCAATCTCTGCTTAAAGATCGTCAATGAAGGGGAACCCTAACTTCCCGAGGCAACTTTCCCATTTGGGCAAAACCTTAATTGTCAGCTATGGATGGAGACTGAAAAGATAGGAAAGGCGCAGGTGATGAAGAGCTTTACCTATCAGAGGAATTTATTTCCTGAAGGTAGTGGGGGACAGTAACTGGTCATACCGGAGTTTTAGATAAATAATGTTAGAGACTTCAATCCAAAGGTGAATGGAAGCAGAGAAGAGATTTGAAACAGGAATAATAATCACCACAAGCATTTGTACAGGGTCTTGAAGTCTGCGATGTGCTTTCCAAATATTGCCTCAATTAACCTTATAACAACCCTGAATGGTAGTTGCTATTGCTAACCCCAATTTCCAGATGGAAGTTCAATGACTTGTCAAGAGTCAGTAAATGCCTAAGGCTAGATTTGCACTTATGGCTTTCTGACTAGAGGGGCAGCATTTTATCCACTCTACAACCTTGTTCCTTCTAGGCATCTCGTAGAACCATGGAAACCATTTATTGCAAGAGTAGAGGTGAGAAGTGATGGCTGGAACAAGGATAATGACTATGTGAGCGTCTAGAAGGGAAGATGCTTTAGAGAAAGAAATTACAATACTTGGCATCTGTTTAGCTATGTGAGGTGAGAGTCAGGGATGGCTCAGATCATGGTTCTGAATGTCTATTAGGATGACGTTTTGGTTGACAGTAAGAGGGAAATTTAGAAGAGAAGAGTATCCGGGGCAGAGGGCTCAAGAATATTTTTTAATTAAAGTATTTAGTAGTAAATTTTATTGACTTATGAAAATAAAGTGATGAGCATGGACCACGAACATGAATGACTCACTACGATTTTCTGGAATTCTACTTTCCTACTCTCTAAATCAACAGAAAAGTGAAATAGTTTTTAGGTGGTTAATCAATTAGTCATCTTAGTTTTTCTGCCAACAAAAACTTCAGTTCAGCAGTTGCACATTATGAAATAAATGCATTTCTTCAAAACTCTGAAAAATTTGTGTATGCATGTATGTGTGTATAATATACATTGTATAGAATATAATGGGATCTATTTTGGACAAGAACTGTGATATCTTTGCATATTCAGATTTTTATTGGCATATTGAAATTTAACTGGAAAAAATAAAATATTTTTAAAAGAAAAGAGAATATTAACACCTTGGGAGAGTAGCTTCAGTTGAAAGACACGTGACACTGTTGACCACATTGAGCTTGCAGTCCACTCAAACCCCCCCAGCTCTTTTTCTGATGATTCCTCTCTACCCGTGTCATTTCTGTCTATTATTTGTGAAACTGACTTTAAAAAAATCTCCAAGTAAGATGACAGGCCTACAGTAAGCATCCATTAGCAAAGATTTGTGAAATATGGATTTTTTCTTGATAAAGTAAATGACTTCCTTATTTTTGAAAGTCTTTCATTTTAAGAAAGTACTCATTCCACTGGACTCTTGTATCTCACTTCATGTTCTGAGTATTTGATTTCCTTACAAACATTGGCATTCCCACTAAACCATACATAAGGACACCTGTAGGCCATGTCTAGGTTTAGAAAACTATATACTAACATTATCTGTGTTTTATTGCATTTTTATTTCTTTTGATAAACATTTTCCAATTCCATTTCATTATGGTGTGAAATTCATTCAGAAGTATTGTGGGCCACATTCAGTCTGTGGGCCTCATTGGAAACCTGTGGACTAGATGATGTTCCTCTCTAAACCCATGATCCTACGACCTCAGTTTAAAATCTGATTCTATCTACTCTTTACTTGTGAGAATTTGGGCAGTTCATCTCACTTTGGGCCTTAGTCTCCTTGTTTACAAAATGAAAGAGTTTGGCTTCAATAGTCTCTATGGCCCCCTCTGACTCCAAATTTCTGGTTTTATGATCACAATAGTATTTATTTGGTGCTTTAATGGTTTCCTATCCTTTTAAAAAATTATGCTTATTCTCACGTAAAGCCCACTTCCATTTTGGTCATTGTTATAAGAGCAAACTCGTGCATAACCAAAACCCCCAAATAAAAGCAAAAATACATTGATGTGAATGATAACTCCAGCAGTTCTTTCTCTGGATACTTTAGTATCCAGTATTTCAAAGAGTATTTCAAAGAGACTGACAAATATTAACTAATTTTATCCTCACAAGAGCCCTTGGAGGTAACTTCTATTGTGATTCCCCATTTCACAAATGTGGAAACTGAGGCAGACAAAGATTAGGTGACTTGCTGAGGGTAATGCAACTAGTAGATGTCTGAGATCAGATTCAAACTGAGGTCTTCTTGACTCTGAGTCTAGTTTTCTAGCCTTCATGGCTCCTAAGGGTGGGATCATCCTATGCTGAAGCTGATAGCCTTGGCATAGCACTGGAGTCAGAGGACTGGGCTCATCCCAGAGATGTATTTTTTATCTGTGAGGCACTTAACCTTCCTGGCATAAGCTTAAAAATGAATATAAAATATCTACAAGTATTAAATTTAATAATATTTATTAATAATAACTCAAAGTAAAGGAAAATAAAAAGCTAGAGTAAAGAGGGAGCTAACCCAGCCAGGGCTGCGAGAGAAGAGAGGGGAAGAGAGAGAGAGAGAGAGAGAGAGAGAGAGAGAGAGAGAGAGAGAGAGAGAGAGGAGTTACATGCAACTTATTTAAAAAATTAAGGACACAACAAGGGGACAAAAAATAGTAATTTGGGAACAAGAAAAAGAATTCTGGGAGATGGAGTCTTTAGGGTACAACATTCTTTAGGGTACAACTGGGAACCCTTTTCCTCATTATAAAGAGGGCTAAGGGTTCAAATTGGTTGACCACCAGGGCGTCTTTCTTCTCTCAATCAGGATCCGATTTGTCAGGGGAGGTAGCTTCTTGTGTTTCTTAACTGGGCGGCATCGCCCCATCTCTCCCCCTGTCCCCACCTTCCTCACTTTTTCAGGTAGAATCCACAGAACTCAGTACAAACAGAGAGCCACTGTATGGAGAAGAGATTGTGGGCTCCCCCACTCCAGCCACAAGTATTGGAAATCACAAACCTGGGGATGTCCAGGGCTTCCTGGATTGTCTTAACTTTTGGTCAGCCAAGTGGACTAGTGAGTGCACAGAGATCCCACCTGGTGGCTCAATTCATTCTTCTACCTTCGGGAATGATTCAGATTCTTCTCTTCTAGGAGGGACTACATTGATGGTATTTCCACCAATGGAATTACAGATCCTGGAGCTAAGGTCACAGTGACTGGCATAATCCCAAATTTAGCCTATTTGATCAAATGTAGGATGTTGTATTATTCTTAGGCAAGTCATAGGATGAATCCTAGTTTATCCCATTTGCTTTGTCCTTCACATCCCCAGCTGAATTTTATCCAAGTGGACTGAGGTCAGTCTTGGAGAGTAGCCTAGGCATTAGGTAGTCAAGTCATTCACCCAGGTCATTCAACCAATGTAGATTAGAGAGTGTATTTAAACCCCTAACATTTTGACTCAAAGACTAGAACAGAAGCAGGAAGCATGGTGCAATAGAAAGGTTGCTGAAGTTGGACCCTTGACCTTGAAATGTAGGGACTCAATTTCCAATTCTGGCTCTATCTTGCCTTATGTGACCCTGGGCAAGTCACACCTCTTTTTTTGGGTTCTAGTTTAATTATTCACAAAATGGCGGGTTGGACAGCTGCATGGAATGGAACTTGGGTTTGGAGCCAGAGGACCTGCTTGAGTTTACTATCTGTATGTCCTCGGTCAAGTCATTTCTCCTTGATCTCAGTTTCCTCATCTGAAAAATAAGAGGGTTCAATTAGGTGACTTCTAAGTTCCTTTTAGTTTTAAAGCTATGATTGTATGACCTTTGTCTCTTACTCTATACTGCCTCTCTTCCTGTACATGATACAGGCTTAATAAATATTAGGAAATTTAGTGGATAGACTGCTGGGTCTGGAGTCAGAAAGATTTATCTTTGTGGGTCCAAATCTGGCCTTAAACACATATCAGTTGGGTGAGCTTGGGCAAGTCATTTAACCCTGTTTGCCTCAGTTTCTTTATCTATAAAATGACATGGAGAAGGAAATGGCAAACCACTCTAGTATCTTTTCCAACAAAACTCCAAATGGAGTCTCAAAGAGCTGGACATGACTGAAAAACAGCTGAATAATAACAACAAAATATTGGCTAAATTGAGCGGAATTGTGAATCACTGGAGGAAAAGTGATTTGTCAAGGATCACAGAGCTAATATATAAGCAGCAGAATTGGAGCAACTAGACGGCACAGTAGACATAGTGCCAGGTCTCGAGTCAGGAGAGCCTGGGTTCAAATCTTACCCTAGACACTTCCTAGCAAGTCACTCAATCCCAATTGCCTACTCCTTGCTGCTCCTGGTACTAAAGGTTTTTTGTTTTTGTTTTTTTCCAAAATAATTTTTAATAATTTAAACTCAATAATTAAAATAATAATAAATAGCAGAATCAAGGTCCTCATACTTCACATTCAGAGCACTCTCAACTATGCTCACTTGCTTTTTTTTTTTCCTAAAGGAGGAAAAACAGAATATCCCAGTTGACTCAGCCACATTGTCTTGTTTTTCCTCCTAAAGGAGCAGGGAAGCTTCAAGAAGTGACTTGTCCTTGGTTAACAGCCATACACCAAAGCCCCAAACTAAGCCCCTCAGAGCTCCCAGCAGCCTCACATGTTTTAAAAATGGAAAGTTGATCCCAGTGCCATTTCCCAAGGACAGAACAGAGTTCTAGAGAATCATCCTGACTTTTCTTAGCCTAATTATACTCCAAGCCTTGTTTCCCGAGCCCGGAACATTTTTTTCCCACATTGGACTTTCTTTATAACCTGCCACCTCTTGGAATGAAGGATTCAGAAAACCTGTTCTTTTTCTAGATTAGAACAAGACTTCCAATTAAGACCTCATGCTCTGTCCCCAAAGAAACATGGGCAGTTTCCTCTGGGAGCCAGAGTAAATTAAAGAGAGTTAACTTCTAACCTTTACCTGAACTATTTCCTCATTTCTTTCTTTCTTTTTTTTTTCCTTCCTTCCTTCCTTCTTTCTTTTCTTTCTTTCTTTCTTTCTTTTTTTTTTTTTGGTGTTATTCACAGAGCAGAAAAGTCGTTCTTTGGGCTTGACTGTCTTGGTAACCACATTACTGGCATGGCTGTCTCACGCAAACACCGGCAAGATATAAGGCTAGATCAACAGACTCTGATGGGTTGGTTCAGCCAAGTATAAACTAGCCATAGGAAAATCCAGTTGAAAACAGAGGACAAATAGATGAGGGAGGCAAGCCACAGCTTGCAGGGGGAAAACGCCAGCAGTACAGGTTTATCTAAGGTGTGGCCTAGCTTAAGCCCCAGTAATTACCCAGGATACCAGAGCTGGTGGCTGGAAAGCGAAGGGCCCCGTCAGACTTAACCCTGTCATTGCCGCCCTCAGATGCCTTCTGGGGAGGGCACTGTACACTCAGTCACGGCTGAGGAATTCTAATTTTTAATTTTCATCTGTTTTTATTTATCTAATTTTAAATCTAAATTTAATCTAATTTTTAAGCATTTTATCCTGAAAAATCACCATTGGCACGACCCCAACTGCCTGCCCCCAAATCTGGTCTACACATGTGGATTGACCCACTTTTCCTGATATCTGATAATTCTTGATATGTCTCCAAGGCAGAATGTGGGAACTTGGATCTCATGTCTCTATATAATTGATCACTATATAGTTAATTTGTCTATATAATTAAATGGTATATAGTTAATATGTTTCTATATGATTAAACTATATAGTTAATTTGTCTATATGATTAAATTATATATAGTTAATCTGTCTCTATATGATTAAACTCTATATAGTTAATTTGTTTATATGATTAAACTCTATATAGTTAATTTGTTTATATGATTAAATTATATATAGTTAATCTACCTCTATCTGATTAAATTCTATATAGTTAATTTGTTTATATGATTAAACACTATATAGTTAATCTGTCTCTATATAATTAAACTCTATATAGTTAATTTGTTTATATGATTAAACTCTATATAGTTAATTTGTTTATGTGATTAAATTATATATAGTTAATCTGCCTCTATCTGATTAAATTCTATATAGTTAATTTGTTTATATGATTAAACACTAGATAGTTAATCTGTCTCTATATAATTAAACTCTATATAGTTAATTTGTTTATATGATTAAACTCTATATAGTTAATTTGTTTATATGATTAAATTCTATGTAGTTAATTTGTCTCTATGATTAAACATTATATAGTTAATCTGTCTCTATATGATTAAACTCTATATAGTTAATTTGTCTCTATATGATTAAATGATGTAGTTTGTCTATATAACTTGTCTCAATGTAATTAATCAATTATTTAATATTTAATAAGCCCCTACTATGTACCAGATGCCCTACTAAAGGTCTAATGGATTTCTCCTAAACTCAGTCAACATGCATTTATTTAATGAATTAATTCATTAAAAAAAAATCTCTTACTTTCTGTCTTAGAATCAATACTGTATATTGGTTCTAAGGAAGAAGAGTGATAAGGGCTAGGCAATGAGGGTTAAGTGACATGCCCAAGGTCACACAGCTAGGACATATCTGAGGCCAGATTTGAACCCAGGACCTCTGGTCTTCAGTCTGCCTATCTACTGAGTCACCAAAGTGTCCCCTCGACATATATTTATTAAATAATGGGGGCGGCTAAGTGATGGATCTCTGGACATGGAGTCAGGAGGACCTGAGTTTAAATGTAGCTTCAAATATTTACTAGGTGCATAATCTTGGGCAAGTCACTTAAAACTCTCTCTGCCTCAATGTCCTTATCTGTAAAATGGGAATAAGAATGGTTCTTCCCTTACAGAGTTGTGAAATCCAATGAGATAATAATTATAAAGCTGTTAGCCCAGTGTCTGGCACATAATAAATGTTAGCTGTTATTGTGTTGGTGATTTAACCTCTGTTTGTCTGTTTCCTCATTTGTAAAACTGGATAATTTTACTACCTCCCAGAGTTGTTGTAACATATTATAAGATTCTTAGTACAGAACCTGCAGTATAGAAAATACTACATAAATGTTACCACCACCACCATCATCATCAATATTGTTGTCACCCACCAGGGGCCAGGCAGAACCAAAGAAAGGATGGAAACGTGGCCCCTTCCTTCAAGAAGCTTATATTCTGATGGAGGAGAAAGCATGCAAACATGCATTCATACGAAACACATATGTCATAAATAAATGAGAGGTTGTCTCTCTCAGAGGGATGGGGAGAATTGGAGAGAACCAGCCTGGACCTCTTGCAGAGGGCAAGATTTAAGCTGAATCTTGGAAGGGAGCCAGGAAAGTCAGGAGGTAGAACTAAGAAAAGAGAGCATTTCATTACAGGACCTGCAGCTGTATGAATGAAATGAATGAATGAAAATCAATGAAAAAGGCATATAATTGGGAGATGAAGTGTCTTCTGGGAAGAAAATCTAGTAGACTAGTGTCCTGAGATCATAGGGTATGTGGAGGAGAGTAAGATGGAAAAAACCTGGAAAAGGAGGATGAAAAGTTGAGAATATTTGCGAGAGGAGACTAGAGCTGTATATTTATTTGGTATAAGGAACTCCAGGGTGAGAATTCTCCTTCTATCTTTGAGGCTTGGCACCTGGTCTAAAATTTAGAGTCTTAAGGAGTCGTCTGGGGAAGCAACAGGCTAAATGAGTTCTTCAGGGTTATACAGCTGGAACATGTCAGAGGTAGGACTAGAATCCGGGGCTTCCAGACTCTAGGCTTGATTTTCTATCCATTGGTGTTAAAAAATGGGAGTCTTTTGAGACAACACTCAGCTTTGGAATCACTGAAAGTTTCTGTGGGAATTCTCCTAATTAATTTAACTTGAATTCTTTCTTTTAAATTCTGGGTGCAGTTCATTCTCCGGATGAAATCTTTTTTTTTCTTTTTAAACTCTTACTTTCCATCTTAGAATCAATACTGTGTATTAGTTCCAAGGTAGAAGAGCAGTAAGGACTAGGAAATAGGGGTTAAGTGACTTACCCAGGGTCACCCAGCTCTAGGAAGTGTCTGAAATCAATTTAATGTAGTTTAATTTATTTCATTTAAATCATTAAATTAAATTAAATTTAAATCAATTTAAATCCAGGACCTCCTGTATCTAGGATTGGCTCTCAATCCATTGAGCCTGGGAAGAAATCTTGATATAAGTTATTTATGTTTATGAATAAGTCAGTGGGCTGCCCATCCAACTGTGTGTCATAATCCAGAAAGCATGTGCTTCATCTTTGTTTTCTAGTATAGATAATTAGGGTAATTCTTTTGCCAATGTTCACAGATCTTTTTAAAGAGGCTCTATAATATCCCATGTCTCAATAAAATAAATGAAATGTTGTCTACTAAAAGGAATATTCTATTGGGGCAGCTAGGTAGCCTAGAAAGCCAAGTTTGAAGGCAAGAGGACCTGGGTTCAAATTTGACCTCAGACACTTCTCAGTTGTGTGATCCTGGGCAAATCACTTAACTCCATTTGTCTAGCTCTTGCCCTTCTGTCTTTGAGTTTTTTCTAGGACAGAAAACGAAGGTTAAAAAACCAAAAATAAAATAAGAGATAGTCTAGAAAACCTCACCTTTGGTAGGAATCTCCCTCTTCAGAATTGCATAATCTTAAAATGGGAGGGGGTTTCTGTAGCTTTCTATTCTAACTAATGCCTGAAAAAAAAGTCTGTGTGTAACATTTGTGATCTAGGGTCATCCAGCTGTCAGAAGTCCTTCTAAGAGGTGGAGCGCCTTGCCTCCTGAGATAGCCCGATGGACTTTGGGACAACTCTCACTTTTTTAGGAAGTTCTTTCCTGACTTCAAGTTTACATTTGCCTCTTTGCAACTTCTATCTAGAGTTCTACCCAGTGGAGCCAATCGGAACAAACATGTTGGTGCTCTTTGCTGCGTAGCCTCCAATATTGATGAATATCTTAAGGGAACATAGATTTTCGTGTTTTATACTTGGCTTGATGTTGACATACAAAGAATTATTGGACAAAGTTATTTCAGTCACTTTAACAAATGCATCAGAGACATCGTGTTTGAGGAAAGACTTGAATTCTATATTTTTCTCTTTTCAGCCATTATTTTTTGCCATTAACAAAAAATAGAAGAATAGATCAAGTGGGATTTTATTTTCTCTCATGTTTCAATTTGTTGTGTCTTCATGAAGATGGGAAATAAAATAATTGCCAAAATTTACCTTTGCCCAAGCAATAAACTTGCTTTTAAAAAAAATCTATTTAATTATTTAATTAAGAATATTTTCCCATGGTTACATGATTCATGTTCTTTTCCCCCTCCTCCCACCCTTCTCCTGTAGCCAGTGTGCAGTTCCACTAGGTTTTACATGTGCCATTGATCAAGACCTATTTCCATATTATTAGTATTTGCATGAGGGTGATCATTTAGAGTCTACATCCCCAATCATTTCCCCATCCACCCATGTGATCAAGCAGTTGTTTTTCTTCTGTGTTTCTGCTCCCACAGTTCTTTCTCTGGATATGAATAACATTCTTTCTCATAAGTCCCTCAGAATTGTCCTGGATCATTGCATCAAACAGTAAATTTTCTGAAAATCACAATGGACTAAATGAAGCCAATGACTCCATGAGATAAGAAGAAATATTATAAGAAAGTTAAAAGCCTGAAAAAAAATATAAAGTATCTCCTACCAAAAAAAAATTTAACTGGAAAACAAATCAAAGAGAAAAAAATTAAGAATCATTAAACCATCTGAATACCTTTATAAAAAAGTCTAGATATTATATTTCCTTTTTTCAAAACCCTTACCTTTTATCTTAGAATCAAAACTACTCATTGGTTCAAAGGCAGAAGAGTGGTAAGAGCAAGACAACGATGGTTAAGTAACTTGACTAGAGTCACGCAGCTAGGAAGTGTCTGAGGCCAGATTGGAACCCAGGATGTCCCATTTCGAGGCCCAGCTCTCTATCCACTAAGCTACCCTGCTGTCCCACTTAGACATTATATTTCAAGAAATCTTTAAAGAAGAGCAGCTAGGTGGCTCAGTGGATTGAGAGCCAGGACCAGAGACAGGAGGTCCTGAGTTCAAAACTGGCCTCATATTTTTCCTAGCTACGAGACCCTGGGCAAGCCACTTATCCCTCATTGCTTAACCCTTACTACTCTTCTGCCTTGGAACCAATACACAGTATTGATTCTAAGACAGAAGGTAAGGGCTTAACCCCCTTCCCCCAAATTAACGACAATAATTAGAATTGATTCCAAAACAGAAGATAAGGATTTAAAAAAAAATCTTAAAATAAAATTGCCCAGATCGCTTAGAACCAGAGGAAAAAGAGAAAATAGAAAAATCTACTGGTCAACTCCTAAAAGAAACCCCCAAATGAAAACTCCCAGGAAAACTCTAACCAAAATTCAGAGCTTAAAGGTCAAAGAAAAAATATTTGAAATAGCAGAGAAGAAAGAATTTTAAATGCCAAGGAGCTATAGTAAGCCTCGCACACAATTTAGCAGTCCCCCTTATAAAGGAACTAAGAACTTGGAATATGATATTCCAGAAAGCAAAGGATATAAGTTTATAGTCAAGAATAACTTACTCAGCAAAATGGAGTATAATGCTACAAGAGGAAAAATGGATCTTTAATGAAATAGAAGACTTCCAGGCATTCCTGATGAAAAGACCAAAACCTCATAGAAACTTTGAAGTTCAAATACAATAGCAAAGAGAAACATAAAAAGGTAAACATGAATAACAATGATAAAGGACTAAATAAGGATAAATTACTTCCTTTCAAGCATGGGGAGATGATCCATGTATCTCCTCTGAGCACTGTCAACAAGTTTCATGAAGAAAGTTCAATTAGACAAGGCTTGGGAGTGGCTCTGACTTTAAAAGAAAGAATGGGAAGAGGGGAAGAGGAAAACACTTGAGGGGGATGGAGGGAAAGGAAGGTTAGGAAAAATTATTCACACAATCTGGGTATACAAATATCTACATAAAGAAAAAGGAGGGATGGAGAAAGAGGCTGATACCACATTTGAATCTCTCATCTGAACAGGCTAAAAAAAGGAAGAATACATATATATTACAGAAACACATGTTATTCAACAGAGAGATTAGAGAAAAAGGGGAGAAGGGGAAGGAGAATTAAAAGGAGGGTAGATGAAGGAAAGGATTAGCTCTAAGCAAAAAATCTCTTGATATATCAAAATATTCCTAGCTCCTTTTGAGGCTACAAAAATGGGGAATCTGATAGTGTGCCCATAAATTGGTGAATGGATAAAGAAATTGTGCTATATAAGTATGATGGAATATTTTTATGTTGAAATCTTATCAGCATAATGACCAAGCAAGATTCTGGTGGACTCATGATAAAACTGTGCTGCTCCACTTCTGAGAAGTAAAAGATGGATTTGCAGAATGATAGAATTTTTTTTTTAGGACATAATCAATGTAAAAAGTATTTTGATTGAACTCTACATGTTTGTAATGAGTTTTGCTTTTCTTGTGTTCTGTTTTGAGGGAGGTAAAAAAATCAGCTTTGGCTGATTAAAACAATAATTTAAAAATAATTACCTAATTAAAAAACAAAAGAAAGAAAATGAATCCATGAGTATTTATATTTTTTCACCTCCTAAACTGCATCACCTCTAGTTCACAATTCTTCCATATTTGGTTAGAACCCAATGTTTTCCCTGACTTTACCCTTCAAAATGCCTTTATAAACCTTTTTAACAAATTGTGGAGGTAGGAGAGTTTCCTTCACTGGTAAAGGTTCTTCTTTCAATGTTAATGAGAATGGATGACTAGAGAAAGCCCTGCAGATCTGTTCATTGCATGTCTATTTGTTGGATTCTCCATTTTCATCTATAAATGCACTTAGGTTAATCCCACTGGATCATAACATGAAGTGATCAGAGTTGGAGGCTATTCTAAGCTCTCTACAGGCTCTTTTCCCCTTAAGTTATCTTTTATTGTTTTGTAAGATGATACTGCTCATAATCTTCCATTGCTTCCTTCCACAATGTTCTGCAAATGAGAGTTTATACTCCAAATCATGTTGTCTTTGGCATCTAAATTTTATCTTAGTACAGGGATGAAATATTGGCTGGTTGAGCCAATTTCTGTGCAGTATCTTTATTGTAGAGAATTTTTCACAGTAAAATTGT
The DNA here is from genome assembly GCF_016433145.1 of Gracilinanus agilis. NCBI lineage: Eukaryota > Metazoa > Chordata > Mammalia > Didelphimorphia > Didelphidae > Gracilinanus > Gracilinanus agilis. The sequence goes on from NC_058132.1 coordinate 681,829,340, forward strand.
AGAAGAAATTTTGATAGTAATTTACCTTAATTTTTACCTTCTTTCTTGGAATCAATACTAATTATTGGTTCCAAGATAGAAGAGTGGTAAGGGCTAGGCAATGATGACTAAGTGACTTGCCCAGGGTCTTACAGCTAGGAAGTGTCTGAAGTCAGATTGGAACCAGACCTTCTGTCTCTAGACTTGGCTCTCTAGCCACTGAGCCACTTAGATTCCCCAGTAATTCATTTTCAAAAAAATTTGGGGGGAGCAGCTGGGTGGATCAGTGAATTGAGAGCCAGGCACAGAGATGGGAGGTCCTAGGTTCAAATCTGGCCTCAAACACTTTCTAGATGTGTGACTCTGGGCAAGTCACAACTCCCATTGTCTAGCCCTTACTGCTCTTCTGCCTTAGAACAAATACACAGTATTGATTCTAAGACAGAAGGTTAGGTTTAAAAAAATTTTTTTTGGAACAAAATGTAATTCTTGTAGATCAATTAACAGGTAATAAAATGAAATTTACTCAGTCGTAGTAGGAGAAGAATATTTCACAAAGGACAGGCTTTGAGGACATTTTCAATTGATTCAGCTAAATAAGGCTCCCAAGCCTCCTTTATTTTTTCTGACCCATCAACCAAGCATCAGAGAAGAGTCTGGATGTTTCTTGTGATTGCTCTGTACTCAGGTGATGAAGAAGTTAGGTTGAAAGCTTGAACTTTTAGTCATCTGATACAACCAAGAACTGAGGATGATTTCATTTTTTTTTTCAACACTTACTTTCCATCTTAGAATCAGTATTGCGTATTGGTTCTAAGGCAGAAGGATGGCAAGGGCTAGGCAATGGGTGTTAAGTGACTTGCCCAGGGTCACACAGCTAGGAAGAGTCTGAGGTCAGATTGGAACTGAGGATCTTCTATCCATTAGATATACTTTTTTTTTAAACCCTTGTACTTCGGTGTATTGTCTCATAGGTGGAAGAGTGGTAAGGGTGGGCAATGGGGGTCAAGTGACTTGCCCAGGGTCACACAGCTGGGAAGTGTCTGAGGCTGGATTTGAACCTAGGACCTCCCATCTCTAGGCCTGACTCTCAATCCACTGAGCTACTCAGCTGCCCCCCATTAGATATACTTTTATATTTAATATACATTATTCACATTTTCTCCATCACTATGTCTAGATAATCAACAAGACAATAACCTGATTTGTAGCATTTTATCATTTCAAAGGTATAAATAATAGCATTGAAAATTTAACTATCGGCTCTCCAGAGGTAGTTGAGGTTGTCATCAGTGTGCTCCTACCTGTGTCTTCTAAGTATTTAGTCACTTCTGTTTCTTAGTCCCACAATGTATTTTCCAACATCGTTTTTGCTGCTGTTCTGTGCCCACTTTCACAAAGGACAGTCATTGTGATGTCTAGATAGAGTGCTGAACTTGGAGTCAAGAGGATCTGGGTTTAAATCCCATCTTTGACACTGAATAACTATAAGACGATGTAGTACTCATTCAGTTTCTAGGAGCCTTGATCTCCTCATGCACATAATGGCAATAAGGAAACCTATAGAACTTTTTTTACAGAATAGTAAGGGTGTTTGGAAGAGTGCTTTGCTAACTGAAGTGCTGTAGAAATAGTAGTTATTTGTTGTGTCTCCTGAAGCTACCATGTTAAGGTCAATGGTGATTGAATTCAGAGTATCTTGTAAAGTTTTTCACAGAACTTCTTACATTTGCAGCAGTGCATACATAGCAGTTTGCTCTCTGGTAGTCTGCTTGTCTCTGCTATTCACTCTCACCCTGGAAGTATACTCTTCCCCTGTGTCCTCTTCCTGTGAATGGCTGGTTCTTTTTCTAATATTATCTAATTTTATATAATTTTCTAATATTTCCAATATTATCATGCAAAACAAACATTCGTATTGATCATTGTTGTAAGCACACTCATACAAAACCAAAACCCCCAATTAAATCCATAAATACAAGAATGTGAAAGATAGTCTGCTTTGATCTGCATCCATTTGACTCCCAACCATTCTTTCTCTGGAGGTGGATGGCATTCCCCATCATAATTTTTTCAGGATTGTCCCAGATTATTGCATTGCCGGAAGTATCCCAGTTTCCATAGTCGGCTGTTGTACAATATTGCCGTTACTGTGTACAATGTTCTCCTGGTTCTGCTTATGTCACTCTGTATCAGTTCATGCAGAGTTTTCTGAAATCCTATTTGCTTATCATTTTTTTATAGTACGATAGTATTCCATCATCAACATATACCACAATTTGCTCAGTCATTCCCTAATTGATGGACATCCTCTCAATTTCCAATTCTTTTTTGAATGGCTGGGTTCTTAACAAATCTCTAAAGAAACAATCTTGGTTTCTTCCCCATCTTTTGAAATTTCCTCATATGTGTTATGTTCACCTGTTCAAATGTAAAGTCTTTCAAAATAGGAACTCCCATTCTTTCTACTTGTAGTCGTATTTCCAGCTGTTAGCCATTGCCCGGCACATAGTGACTAATAAATATGTGTTGACTTGGTGACTTGACTTACAATTTTTTTGCTTAGACATAGGAGCAATGGAACACTACCCATCTGGTAGAGACCATGTGCAAAGAACAACTAGAAACACTACAGGAAAGTTAGGAAAGTCTTGACCCATCCACTTGGATTATGGGTAAAGTGGCGTCTTCTCTACTTAGGCATGCATGCCTTGGAGATAACCACGAATTCCAGAGTCAGAGAATCTTAGAATTGGAAAAGACCTCAGTGGTCATCAAGGCCAAAGGATTCCAGAACATGAATCTCCTTTTCAATAGTCCCAACAAACAGGCATCTATCTGGTCTCTGGCAAGAACAAGTGAGAGGGAGCCCGTGAAGTCCTGAGATAGCCCATTCTACTTTGGAACACCTCTAATTGGTAAAGCTTTTCAAGTCTAAATCTGCCTCCTGCAGCCTCCACCCATCACTGCTAATTCTTCCCTCTGGGGCCATGAGCACAAGGCTAAAACCTCTCCCACATGACAGGCCTTCAAATCCTTGAAGAGAGCTCTCAAGCCATCTCTGAATCTTCCCTTCTCTAGGCTTACCATTCTCAGTTTCTTCTGTTGAGCTTATATTGTACGACCTACCATTCTCTCACGATTACAATAGCCCACCTTTGTGTCCACCCTATTTAGCTGAGGTCCAAGTCAAGTCAAATCAACAATTATTTATTTAATGAGGCAGTTAGGTGGTGCAGATGGTAGAGCATTGGAGCTGGAGTAAGGAAAACTCGAGTTCAAATCCAACCTCAGACATTTTCTAGGCATGGGACTCTGGGCAGGTCACTTACCTGCTATGTGCCTTAGTTTCCCAACTCTAAAATGAAGATAATAACAGCACCTACATTCCAGGGTTGTTGCAAGGATTAAATGAGATAATAATCATAAAGCACTTAGCATATTGCCTGGCACATAGTAAGTGCCATATAAATGTTACTTACTAATATTATTATTATTAAATTAAACATCTACTCTGTCCTAAGAACTATGCTAAACACTGGGGATCCAAAAAAAAACCCAAACAAACCCCATAATGATCTCTGATCTCAAGGAGTTCCCAATTTAGTGGGAGGGAAGGAAAAGAGATAATATGACACCCAGAAATGAACACAAGATTCCAGGTGTGGTCTGAGTACAGCAAAGAATAGCAGGACTGTAATAATCAGTAATAATAGTCAGTATGATTATTAACCTTGCACTAATATCCTCCAATGCCTTATCATGACACAGATGGCACTTGAAGACCATGCCAAACAAAGACAAAACTCCTATAGGACCTACCAAGTTGAAAAGGCTTCAAGTAGGGGTGTGGTGAAAGGTTCTATACCTGTCACCAAGGATCAGCCCTTCTAAGAAGCTCATTACCACATCGACATCAGTGTGATGAACTTTTTGGCAACAGTGACTGATGAAGACTGTTTCCTAAGATAATGCTCTGTTATAGTTTATATTAATGAAGGAGGGTCTATTTGAATGCAAAAAGATCATTGATGTTTTGAAGTAAGACATGCTATTCTCACCATCATCATCATTAATAATAATAATAATAAATAACAACAACTATCACTACTCTTGTTCTGGATTCTATGCATCTCTTAATGCAACTTGGGAAAATGTTAACAGTTTGGGCTCCTTTTTTGGGCTGTTGAATCACTTCCTAGAATCAAAGAATCTTGAAATCTCAGAGTGGAAAGGGACCTCTGTGACCATCGCATCCAACCCATACTCGCATCAGAATTCCCTCAACAACATACCCTAAAAGAGGTTGGCATCCAGTCTTTGTCTGAAGACATCCTGGGGGAAAGAACCCATTCCCTCCTGAAGCAGCCCATGCCCATATTGGCTAGCTCCAATTATCAGGAAGTTTCTAACCACATCAAGTCAAAATCTTCCCCTTTGTAACTGCCATTTATTGTTCCTGATCCTGTCCTTTGCTGGCCATGCAAAACAATTCTAATCTCTCTTTCACATAGTAGTTCTTCAAATACTTGAAGAGAGTTACTGATTCATGTGATTCAAAGACTTCTCTTTCCTGTGGTCGCCCCAATACTTGCACTCAGGTCCATCATGTCTTCCAGTACCCTCTTAGCATATTGTGGAATGTTATTCTATTTTTATTCATATTTTTATATATTTATAATATCATGTAAATGTATGATATATATCTTGAGAGAAAGAAACATAGGTCTCATTTATTCCATTGCTCCCTTAGTCTCTGATCAATTCAATGGAGCTATGTTGTGCATTTTCTCCTATTAAATTTAAGTTCCTTGAAGGCAGTGACTATCTTATTGATTTCTTTGGTTTACTCAGTTCTTAGCATAGTTTCTGGCAAATAATGGATGCTTAATTATGGTTTATTGATGGATTGATCTGAGAAACTGAATGTTTCTCAATTCAAAAAATACAAATATGGAGAGATTTCAAAGAAGGGCCAGGAGTTAGAGGCTATCAGATTAGGGGGAATAGACACCTGTTTGACAGATTGAACTACACCACAAAAAAGTCAGACTCTTTTCAGAATGATAGCAGTGTAATTTAGCTCTAAATCTATGATCCAATGAACTTCTTAGTGTCCAGACTCTTCAATTTTAGACCAGAATTTTCTAGATAACTTTATTTATCCCTTATTTTGCTTTGATATTGTAAACCTGGGAACATAAAGCTACTCTTAGCTGGGTGGTAAACAAAGTATTGATCCATATTCCTTGCTTCAAATTCTATTCCTTGACTATTTTTTCTTTCATGGGAAAGTGTTATGAAAGGAGTGCTGTTGAGAATGAGTGTTGTTGAAAATAGAAAGCTTGAAGTCCCTTTTTGTGATTTTTTCCCCTTTCTATCCCACCACACCTATATCAGAACAAACCCAGAGTTACACTGTCATGTAACCCGCAAGCAGCTGGCCTGGGTGTTGTTGATAGCTGTGGGCTTTAAGGTATCTTTCAAAGGAGATTTACAGAAAAAAATAACAATAAAAACCTCATACTTCCTTCTCCTATCCCAATAACTTTGTTTTAAATATGTTTTTCATGTTAATCTTAGCCACAATAGCTGATCCAAATCAAAGGAACAGGTTTGGGAGATTCATGCTCTGTACAATAAGACCACATGCTCATTGGTCAAAAATATACCTGTCCAGATCATGATGGATGAAAATTCATTGTGGCTATTGAGTGAATGACTATGGGCCATATACTAGCTTTGATCTAGCCCACTGTTGTCAGGGCATGCAAACAAAAGGTCATTTCAGGACCACCTAACAGCAGTGCCAGCTGTTATCCTTAAGGAGATGCTACCTCATCACTCCCCCTCTGTATACATCCTAGTGTGCATTAGTCCATATAAGTATTCCCAACTTTCACTCTTTCTTCATTTCTTGTTGACTTTACATCTATGGCAAGCTGGATTCTCACCATGACATCAGCTGTATCTCTACTCTTTGTTACTGTTCTCATTTGAAACCTATTCTTTCTTTTTTAATATTGACTTTGTACAAAAGATAATTTTTTAAAAAATGTATTGAAATTTTAAATTTTCTATCATCAAATATTTTTTTCTCCTTCCCACATTTTCCCATCCAAGACAAACAAAACCCTTATTACAAAGAGGCATAATCAAGAAAAAACAAATACTTATACTGTCCATGTCCAAAAATGTGTCTCACTTTTCGAATTAACTCATCACTTCTCTCTTAGGAGATGGGTAGCATTCTTCATCATCAGTGTTCTGAGATCATTATTGATTATTATGTCAAAAAGAGTTCTTAAACCTTTTAAAATGATTTTTCCAAGTTGAGATTGTATTATTATTTTCCTTGTCCTGCTTACTTCACTTTGCATCAGTCTTTTGCTCTTTCTTCAATTCTTATAACACAATAGTTCTTCATTACATACTTATATCACCTTTTTTCAGGTGTTCCCTGATTGATGGATACCTCCTTAACTATATAACTATATATATATATATATATAAAGCTATAAAAAGTTCTACGAATATTTTTGTCCTTTTCTTATTTCTCTGTCTTCTGGGTGGAGGTCAGTAATGTCATTGCTGTGGTTAAAGACTATGCAACACTTAGTAATACTCTGGAAATTAATCAAAATTGCCTCTCAGAATGACTATACTATAGTCATATGGTACCAGATCAAAACTCCATCAACAATAGTATAATGATGTCTATTTCCCTATGTCCCCTTAAAAATCCATATTTGTCAACATTTCCAATATGGTGAGTGTAAGGCAAAACTTTAGAGCTACTCTAATTTGAATTTCTTTAGTTTTTAGTGATTTCTAGCATTTTCATAGAGGTATAGCTTGCATTTCATAGCTTGGATTTTTTTCCCTTTGAGGACTACTTGTTCATATCCCTTGATAATTTTTCAATTCAAGAATGGTTCTTGTTTTTGTAAATATGAATATTCTACATGTGAGACTTTCATCAAAGAAATTGCTGCAAATATCTTTCCCTATTAACTCTTTCACTTTTTATCTTATCTCCATTGGATTTACGCAAAGACTTTTGAATTTTATTTCATCAAAATTGTTTATTTTACCTTTTGTGATCCTTTCTGTCTATCTCTTATTTGATCATAAATTCTTTTCATTCCACAGATCTGGAAGATAATTTCTTCCTTGTTCCTCTAATTTGTTTATGATTTGACTTTTTTTAAACATTTATTAATATTCATTTTTAACATGGTTACATGATTCATGCTCCTACTTTCCCCTTCGCCCCCCGCACTCCCCCCACCCATGGCCGATACACATTTCCACTAGTTTTGTCATGTGTCCTTGATCAAGACCTATTTCCAAATTGTTGGTAGTTGCATTGGTGTGGTAGTTGTGATTTGACTTTTAATGTCTAGGTCATATCTCTATTTGAAATCATCTTAGTATATGGTGTAAGATGTCTGGCTAAATTTATTTTCTGCCAAAATTCTGTCCACTTTTTGTCAGATATTGAGTCCTTACCCCAGCAGCTGAGGTTCTTAGGTTTACTGAACACTGCTAGGTTCATTTGCTTCTCATGCTATATACCTTATCTTTTTCAATAATGGACCTCCCCATTTTTTAACTATTACCAAAATTGTTTTGATGATTACTGCCTTGTAGTATAGTTTGAGATCTAGTGTTCCTCAGCTCTCATCCTTTCCCTTCATCATTACCCCCCTCCCCCATTTTCCCCTTTATTGGGCAATTTTGTGTTTCAACTCTTATAACTCTTATAGCCATTGGCTTCCTTCAAAGCTCAGTTCAAATGTCATCTTCTTTAAGAGATCTGATTTCCTAAGTTATTGGTAACTCTCCTCCACCAAAATCACTTTACATTTGGTTTGTTTGTAGACTATATTTACTTATTCACAAATATATGGTAGCGCCCACTGACCTCAATAGTGTGTAAGTTCTTTGAGGATAGGGAAGGTCATATTTTTGTGATTATATCTCTAGTACCTATTGAAATTTCTGGCATGTATCAGATATTTATAAATGCTTATAGGTTAATTGATTATATAGTGAATCTTAACAAATCCCTTCTCATAAATCCAGCCTTATTTCCATAAAATGATATCTTCCATTCATTTTTCTACTTTCAAGGCAAGGACTAATACTCTCTTAGAGCCATTTTAGGAGTAATCAGAAAAATGGAGATAATGAACTTGACTGTCTCCTTACCTCAATGGGTAAAACTTACAACCTGAGAGTCCTAAAATTTCTAAAAAGTGGGCAACATAGTCTGCTCTGGGATAGAAAAAGCAAGGTTTTAAATGTACCTAAAGCATTAAAAGGTCCCCTTATCCCAAATAAGATCTTAAGATCATTGTAGCTAGAGCTGGAAAGGATCTCAAAAGCTATTGAGCGCAACCCAGGACTGGAAGTTGAATTCTCTCTGGCCACTGAGCTGCCATTTTGGTAAATCCTTTCACCACTACAAGAAAACACTTTTTCTACCCTTTGTCTCAGGGTCTTCCCTATCAAGCTGGAGATGTTGGAGAATAATGCTAAATGCTTTGGGAGATCTGGAAGATTTCCTAGAAGATGAGAGTACATTCTGGCTGGATTAAAAAGGCAGCCAGGGCTTTAAGTTCAATACACATTACCCAGTAGCCTCCAAGTGTGCCACTTCGGTAAATTAAAGTCTGACAGTTCCCCATCCTTCATATGGAAAGCACTCGGCCGACCACAATAGGTCACACTCAGATGACTCTCTTGTGAAGAATTAAACTTTAATAAGAGTCCACTGTCTCTGCCCGGCAATTGGTAACCAACAATGAGACTGGGTGGCTCTTCTCTACGAGGCCTCCGTAAAGGAACTGACCAGGAAAAAGAATGGAGTTACTCTGCCTGAAAGGGAACAAATACAAAAATAATTTGGCCTCTTAAAAGAATCAATTTTTCTGTGTACCGGAGCAAGACGCTAACAAGCATTACCGCGGGCCCGTCAGCGATTGGAACACTTTGTAAAGGGTTTCTCTTCAGTGCCAAAGGTAGATAGCCATTGAGCAGGTTTCAACTGCCAGCTGATTTCAGCTGCCCGGGTGTCAATTCATAAAGAGGCATTTGGAGATAGAGTATGACTAAGGCTTCTGGGATTAGTTTAAGGCTGTGTGTGAGCTTGTGTGTGTGTATGAGTGAGCGTGTGTGTGTTTTATTCTCAGCTCCTACAGACATAGTATAAACTCTTCTCATATACTTATTTAAAAAAAAAATCTACCTTCTGGCTTAGAATTAATTAATAAAACAAACAGATCACAATAAATAAATATATAAACCAATCAATTAAATAAATAAATTAAATCCCACCCTCTGCCCTAGAATTAATTAATTAAAAACTGTCCTCTGTCTTAGAATTAATTAATTATTTAACAAATTACCCTCTGTCTTAGAATCGAGGCTGCCTATCAGTGCCAAGTCAGAAGGGCGGCAAGGGCTAGGCACGAGGGGTTAAGTGACTTGCCCAGGGACAGTAATAATAATGAATATTTTGTAGGTGAAGGACTTTAGAGGTCAAAAAAGATGCAGTGACTTCCTAAAGGTCATGTAGTACATAACAGAGAGTTTGAACCCAGATCACCAGATTCCAAATCAAGTGCTTATTTTACAGAACTACTCTTCCTCCATTTTATACACGAGATAGTTGAAGCTGGTGGGAAATTTTCAACAGGTTCTTAGATGAGGTGGTTGGTTCTTGACCTTGGAGATCCTTTGGCAATCTGAAATCAAATATGGAAAAACTTATTGAGCCAAACATGTAAACTGAACCCAAGAGAGGGAGGAAGGAAATAGCAATAACAACTGACTCTTCTGTTCCTGAAGAGAGGAAAACTCATTTCTGACTTCTGCAGGGATCATTTAAAAAACATTTTAATTTAATTTAATTTAATTTAATTAATTTAGTTATTTATTTATTTAATTCAATTATTTATTTTAATACAATTATTTCCTTTGGGAGAGAGAGGGGAAGGGATAGTGGGAGAAATTTATGGGAATTGGAAAGAAAACCAAGACATCAATAGAAGATATTTTAAAATAAATAAATATAATTATTTACTTAGCATCACTCAACTACTTATATAATAGCCATACAGAGTTTTAAGGTTTATAAAGTGCTTTCACTAATATTATCTCATTTTATCCCTAAAACAACTAATTTGTTTTATGGATGAAGAAACTGAGGTTGGAAGAGATGACTGATCTGCCCAGGGTTGCAAAACTAGTAAGGTGGGATTTAAACAAAGGTCATTTTGACTCCCAGTCCAGTGTATTATATCCTACATTAAACCACCTCCAATAAGGAGTCAAGGAGTAGATGTAATTCCTGTCTCCAGTTTTTGACCTGAGACAGAATTCTGCCATTTCTAAATCTTTTGACAGAAAGCGAGGTCCAAAGATGATGAGCTTATTCTACTCAAAACTTTCATATTTAGGAGTTAAAAACTAAGATCCTTTTTTATTGTACATTTGTCTCTTTTTATTATGGGGCTAGAGAGCAGATAATGTCAGCAAGACAATGAGGGCTTCTTAGCATTGGACCATGATGTGACCCTGGGACTGAAAGATGCCAAGGGTACTGTTAATATGATAGAAAAAAAGAACACCTTTTCTGTCTAGCTGATAGGATATTAGAGCTGGAGGGATTCTTGGAGATTCATTTACCCCAACTTCCTTGTTTTATAGACATAGATATGGAAAGAAATGGAAAGAGAATGAATAAATCAGTCAGGGGATTTTGCTCATGTATTATTACCTATGTGACTGGATAAATCACTTCATCTCTGGACCTCGAGTTCCTCATCTACAGAATGAGGGGATTAAATGCTATTGGTGAAATCTATGAACTTTCCATCTTATAACTCACCAATTCTCCTATCCCCAGCTCTATAACAAGTCTCATTCAACCTTTTCTATTTCTTTGAAATTTTAAAGAAAAACATCACATATCTTCATAATTCTTTTTTCCCCCTCCTGGATGATTCTGGGTGAAGACATTTGCCTCAGGATACATGGCTAGTAAGTGATAGAGATCAGACTAAAATCTAGATTTCCTAACTACTAATCACTTTCTACTATACCATATTGCCTTTCCTTCAAGAAAGGATTAAGAAAAAATGAAGGCATATTAGCCGAAGCTACTCATGTTACTGTAGTTCCATTTACTAGACTAAAGAAAGTTATTCTTTCTTTCCTTTTCCTCTCTTTCCCTCTCTCTCTTTCTTTCTCTTTCTCTTTTTCTTTCTTTCTCTCTTTCATCCTCCCTCCCTCCCTCCTTTCCTTCCTTCCTTCCTTCTTTCCTTCCTCCTTCCTTCCTCCTTCCTTCTTTCCTTCCTATTTTTCTTTCTTCTTAAAGCAATAAGGGTAAGATTCAGGTAAGAGCCAAAAATACAGTCATGGAATGAAATCAAATAACATTGGAATTTGTTAGTCCTGTGGTTAGTACCATCTTGGTAAAGGAGAAAAATGAAGCAAGGCTGTTGTCAATTACAACAAATTTGATGACAGCACTGAGGACAAAGTAAAAATAGACTGGATTTGCTTAAAAGCAAATGCTTTGTATTGGGGGTTTATTTTCCTCATGTCAAAAATATGAAATTACATGGCAAAAGGAAGTGGTAAAACCTACATCATTCAAAGCCTTGGGAATGTATGCACTTGTTCACACTTGCTCAAGAGTTATTGAAAGTGTGATTCTCATTTTACCTGCTAATCCAATACTTGGATGAATTTAACAGGGAGCTTAGCCCTCTCCTCAGTTTTGATTTCTGAGCAATTCCTATGAAAACACTCTACAAAGAAACCTTGTGTATTTATAGACCTTTATACCCAACAAAGTTTTCTGTGCACCATTGATCATGAAGCTTAGTCAGACATTTTTGGTGAAGTGACTGTGTTTGCCTTTAGGCTCGTATTAAATATATTTACTGCTCTTTGTATTCAATCAACAAACATTTATTAAGTGTCTACTATATACCAGGAACTGTGCTGATTGTTAGGGATACAGAGACAAGAAATAAAACCTTCACTCTCAAGGAGTTTGGATTCTATTGAGAAAAATAATGTGTACACATATAAATAAAAACAGATTAAATATACAGAGAATAAATGTAAAGTAATTGGTGAAAGATCAATTGTTGTTGTGGGGTAGGGGTTAGGAAATGCTTCAGATAAAAGCTGTTGTTTAAGCTGAATCTTGAAGGGGGGAAAGGGATGCTAAGAGGTGAAGGTAAGGATGGAGTTCATTCTAGGAATGGGAAAGTAACACTGCAAAGACACTGAAGTGAGAGATGGAAAAGAGAAAGACTGTTCAGCTCTACTTAGTCTAGTAAGAAGAGAAAAGTTAATGGAGGCTGGAAAGACTGATTGGGGACAAGTTGTAAAAAGCTTCAAAAGAAAAAAAGAGGATTTATATTCTGACCTAGAGCAAAATAGGGAGTCTGAAGTTTCTTGAGAAGAGATGGGACATGGCCAGATCTATGCTTTATCAACTTTTGTTGCTATGTGGAAGTGGTCTTGTGGAAGGAAAAGACTGGAAATAGAGAGAGCTCAAAGGATTTTAAAAATTCCATTTGATTTTTCAATCAATAAGTATTTGCTTTCTCCCTCTCCCATGCATTTCAAATTTAAAAGAAAAAAAAAAGGACCAAGGCTTTTGTTAACAAATGTGCATAGTTGGGCTAAATGAATTCTGTCATTCATTGGTTTTGTGAGAGTCAGAAATAATAATGTATATAAAGTGTTTTTGAAAGCTTAAAGTGCTCTAAAATATCAAAGGTAAGGCAAGAGACAATCCCTGCCCTCACAGAATTCTCAATCTAGTGGGATGACAACATACAAACAATTAGGTATAAACCTACATACGGGACAATGTGGGTTAACTCATCAAATTGCTCAGGATAGTGCCTTCTGTTATATTAGAGGCTGAGTAAATGTATATAGACTGGATATTTTACTTTTATTCTATTCATGTTTAAGCTGCCATCAGCAGCAGTGAAAAAACCCCCAACATGTATTGCAATTTTTAATAAGAAAATATTGTTTTACTTGTATCAACAATAGAAACATAAGTTTCCCTTGATTTCATTTTATTAAATTGTAATTTTGAGAGACTTCCAATATTCAGAACAAAATGATTATTTTAATTTTAAGAAAGAGTTATTGTATACATTTGCTGACTGTGTGACCTTCCTCAAGGCACTTAATCTTTCTCATCCTGACTCTTCCTGTACTTATCTCAGCTTGAAGTGAAGATCTGGAAGGCCACCCTGAGGACTTCATGCATCCCTCAGAAGGCCACCTCCAGAGCATCATGGGGCAGAAATCATCTCTGAAGCCAACATAGCTCTGCCAATGGCCTTGGGAGGTTGTCTGAAAAGTCACACTAAGGGAGAGGACTCATGTAAGATCCAGTCCATATCTCAAAAAACAGGAATGGAAAGACAGTATCAACTTTCCATTCTTTGGTTTTTCTGTACTTCTAAGTCAACAAATGATACTTTAAAAATAACATAAAAATTGATTTAAAGAAAAGAACTTTGAGGTTGGATGAAAAAAATATTTCTTAAATTAACTCTCTCGTGAAAGGCCCTTTCTTTGAAGGGCCCATTCTTATAAGTAATATGATAATACAGTGTTAAGATTTATGATAAATTTGTATCCATTTTGTGTTTTTATTCTTTGACACATGCTATTGTGTAAAAGGTAACATGATCAATTTTTCTTGAAATATATATTATTGGGGAGTGAAAATGGACTCTTTCACAGATCTTAGCTACTGATGTCAGCTCTTGAATGGTGTTGAAAATACTTATAAGCACAGCTATGATATTTGTGGTACATTAAGGGTCTTTGGCAGTGTAGAAGTGAGGAAAGCTGTAAATCATTTTCTTTTTTTTAATAGCATAAATAAAAGGTTTATTTTTTCATTTTAAATTTTTATTTCATTTTTTAAAAAATATTTTTCCATGTTTACATGATTCATTTTCTGTCCCTCCCCTCCTCCTTCCCCCTCCCAGAGCCAACAAGCAATTCCACTGGGTTGTACAAATGTTGTCACTTGATACCTATTTCCACATTATTCATTTTTACCATAGAACAGTCTTTTAAAGCCCAAACCCAAATCATTTACCCAAATAAACAAGTGATAAGTCATAAGCATTTTCTTCGAACACCTAACCAATAGTGTTGCAAATAGCAGCGAGGATAGAGAAGGGAGATTCCTTTAACACAGGTGGTCGTTGACACTGTAAAGAACTTTAATTGGAGTGGTTGTGTGGAAGACAATATAATCTAGATTTAGAGAGTCATTTTGGTCCTCTGCATTATAGTCTCTTAAATCAGAAAATTTGTGAAAAGGGGAATGTTGTAAGCCAATTATTCTAACTCTTCATCAATAAATCAGTACCTCACAGGAGCCCATTAATTTCGTAATATATCTCTAATCAACCTATTTATGTTCTATATAGACAAGGGCTTTATTAAGAAAAAAATTACCTGCTGACCATTGCTTATCCTGGAGGCAACCTTAGACATGCTTTTGTTTTTTCCCTCAACTTTTCTCAATTTTCTCAAATTTAGTCTTAAGGCTTTTTGTTTTTATACAACAATTAGTTGTCTCTTAAGTCTTCTAACATATCAACACCTAGAAAATCCCCAGTCTGCTTCCCCAGAAAAACTATATGAGAGAAAAAGTATTCTGTAGGTCCACATCTACTCAAAACTGTATCTCCTAAGTTTCCACCAATAGGTTTATCATTGCTAGTCATGGGAGGGGATAGAATTCACTGAAAACAAAGACATTTAATAAAATAGCATCACAAGAGAAGTAGCCATAGCAATAGTATTTTCTTCATATAAACCTGGTACATTCTCTCCCCAAAGATAATCATTTGGAAGGCTCATAAATGGGAGGCACACGCAAAGGGAACATATGTGGCCAGGATACATATAAAAACGGGTCAACATGGAAGGAATACATGCCTATGATGCTTGAGGGACACCGGTGTCTTATAGTGATGCCATCATGCCAGTCCTACTGGCTTTGTCCCCTACTGGACATATTGGCTATCCTGGAATCGCAGCTACTTCTTTCTACTGAACAGAGTTCTGTTCCCTAATTTTCTCTGTCATCACCAACTTGGAAACAGAACTCTCAGTTGAATGTTGCCTCTTCCCTAAAAGAGGAGAAACAGGCTTTGCCGTTCATCTCTTGGCTTAGAGTTCAAAGGCTGGGATTTGGATCTTTTAGAAAGGCAAGCACCTTATCCCCTCGTCATTGGGCTAGTGGAAAATAAAGAGAGGTCTGTTTTGATTCAGTCTTCACCTCCAGGGGCCAAATTCTTGGGGAAAACAGAACACCCTCTATATAAAGGAAAATCTCAACAATCTGGCCTGCCTTTTAAATTCCCTCCTACTAACAGAATCAATTCCTTTCTCCATAGCCTATATCTGACTTAGGGTTGGAAAATCCTTCTAACTCTCAAATTATACCTTAGGAAGACCTTGTGCCCCCAGAATCCATTTCAAGAGATTCTGCTAAAGATGCTAAAGAGAATCCCATTGAAGCCCTGTGGAAGGTGGGACATAAAATCCATTTTAGTTTCAAGAGCCTTTGTGGATTCATATGGATGTGAACTCAAGAAAGAACAAAGCTAAGCAAAGGTAGCATTTTTCTCTACCCTTTTAGCTCACATTCTTGCCTCTACTACCTTAAGTGTGACTAGCAAAAACCTGTATTACATAGTTGGAGTGATATTAGCATTCTTCTATTAGTAAGTAATTCTGAACTCTAAAACCCTGAAATATTAAACATCACTCTTGAATGCTGCCTCTTGTCCAGTTTTTACGAGCTGTGAGCCACTAGGATGGGAACCAGTCTTAGTCAATTTGCCCTTCAGTTTCTATGTTCAAGAGCACATAATCAAGGGGCATCACTGCCCATCCAGTTGGACACATATCTGCTTTAGAATTTCCCTCTGTTGTATCTGACAAGCAATAATACAGTTTATGCTTGAAGGGCTCCACTGAGGGGGAACCCACTATTGCTCAAGACATCCCATTCCACTTGGGGGTCATTCTTATTGTAAAGAATTTATTCCTTCCTTCAATCTTTAATGAGTTTCCCTAAAACCATTGCCCATTGCTTTTAATTCTGCCCTCTAGAATGAAACCTATTGCCTATTTCTCATGACAGTTCCTCAAATACTCAGAGGCAGGTGTCAAGTTCCTCTAAGTCTTCTGTGCTTCAGGCTAAAAATCTCAGTTCCTTTTAACTGATAACACCCAGACCCCCTAAGCACTCTTGCTCTCCTCTGGGCCCTCCCCAACTTGAAGCAGCTAGATAGCACAGTAGGGAGAATGCCAGGCCAGAAGTCAAAAAGACTCAAGTTCTAGTATGACCTCAGAACAGCTGTGTGATCCATTCCAAGTCATTTAACTTCTGACTGACTTCAGTTTCTCCAACTATTAGGGCTAGAATAGCATCTGCTAGCCAAGGTTATTATGAGGATCAAATGAGATGGTCTTAGCACAGCCTTTAGCATAGCTCTTCATGTAGAGTAGAGACTTCAAAACAATGCTTGTTTCTTTCCTTCCTTCCAACTTAAAATATCTTTGCTAATATACAATATCTAGATCAGGGTACCTCAGATTTGGTCTGAGCAGGGGAGAGTAGATCGGTACTCTCAAATGCCAAGTTCTATAGCTATAGTTCTTTTAGTGAAGCCAAAAATCACTTTAGGTGTTATATCATACTGTTGACGTATTTTAAGATGGTCCACTAAAACCTCCTAATTTTCTTTCCAATTGTTACCTCCATCCCTGGAAAGACTCTTTGAACTACCATTCATGTTGGTGGGTTAGGTTGCCAGAGAACAGCTACTACCAGTCTCAGGACGCTAGGGGTAACTCTGAAGAGAACATTGTTACTACTTTTGCTCCTGAGCCCCCATCTATGTACTCCTCATTAATATCAGTCAACCAAATCCAAATAGCTTTTAGAAAAGAGTGCTTTATAAGATGGTATAATAAGAAGAGTTAGTACAAACCCAGAGTGCACTGTGTTCATAAAAACACCAAGTCCCTGGAGAGAGAGGATCTGAAATTCTTGTGCAGAAATAGTGAAGTATACATGTAGAAAGCACATATAGCAAATTGGGAGTTTATGATTCCTGATTATTTGAAGTTTTCTCCCTTCTTACTTTCCTCATTAAATTCTCCCTATTAAAAAAACCCTTATCTTCTGTCTCAATATCAATACTGAATATCAGTTTCAAGGAAGAAGAGTAGTAAGGGCTAGGAGATTGGGGTTAAATGACTTGCCAGGGTCACACAGCTAGGAAGTGTCTGAGGTCAGATTTGAACCCAGAACTTCTTGCCTCCAGGTCTGACTATCCAGTGAGCCACCCAGCCATCCCATTAAGTTTCCCTTTGATGCAGTTCTCTACCAGTTTCCAATGGTCAGTGCCTTCATAAAATCTATAGCCAGAACTTCTCAGATGTCAAGGATTTGCACTCCTTCAAGCTGCATCTTCCTTTGGATGGGTAACTTTCTGAATTTATCTCTCTCTGTGTTTAAGTATGCCTCTCTGCTCCTGCTTGGACACACTGGGCCAGTCTTTCTAATGATCAGTGGGAAGAAGGGAGTTTAACATTTCTTCTGGTATCATTTCTCTTGCTTTTATGCCCACTGCTACAAGCAAAAGAGACTGCTTTCTCTTGGAATCCTTCACCACAGACTAGTCCACTATTGGATGTGTCTTGTTGAAATTTCTTCTCATACTTAAAGGTTTCAAGGATATATATTCAGCTTATTTGGTTACCTAATCACTGGAGGTTCCTTCTAAGCATGATTAAAGGAGGCGTCTCACCTGATAAATGGACCACAGAGTATAAACAACCTGTTTTAAATATTGAAAAACCCTCTCTAAGTCTGTTTTCTATGGATTGTTTGAGGCTGAGGTATGAACCTCCACCCTTGTGAGATTAACTACTCTGTCTAGCCACAATGTTGGCTTTTTAAAAACTTAAATGCAAAACTTCTTAATTTCTCTTTAAATTTTCATTTTATTAGATAAAATGGAGTAATCGATTGCTTTGGGTAGGAAATTATTTTAAATAAGAGTCATCTTGTATATTAAACTAGGTGCCATTTTACTAGAAAAGGTGCTCTTGGGATTGAGGAAAGATATCAACGAGGATGTTCTTGGGCACCCCATCCTTCTTTGGTTTTTGTCATACTCTTCTTTGCTCTTGGTTTCCTATTTCTTGCTCTTGCTCCTACTTCTTTGACCCCTCTTCTTTGCTGGATCACCATCCTGTTCACCCTGTAATAATAATCACCAACATTTCCCAAGGTTCCATTCTGGATCTTCTGCTCTTCTATCTTTCTATGTTCTCTCTCTTGGTGATCATATTAGCCATTATGGTTGTAATTGTAACCCCTGCGAAGGTGAGTTACAAATTTATGCATCCAGCACTAACTCCATCCTGCTAAATTTGAGTCAGATGCCTGGATTCAAATGTTGGTCCTGCCATTTATTATCTAAATGATGTTGAACAAGTCATATTATCATAGGCTAGATGAATGCAAAAATGCCATCCAGTTCTAAGTCCTATGACCCAATGAGAAACCCCAATCCAATGTGAATACAAATTATTAATGGGTACTTTCCAACATGAAGTATAGCTAAGACTTTGCTGATAGGCTTACGTATCATCCTAACCCAAAGAGACTACTATATAAGCTACTATGGAAGAGCAGGGACAATGTGGTTACTTTCATTCCTCTCATACCCCTGGGATATGCACCTGGCACATGGCAACACCATCAGATTTGGACCTTTAATTGAGTTTATAGAGTCCAATTTCCTCTCTCCTTGTAAAGATGAAGTTAAGATGCCCAAGGCAGTACTTAGCAGTTGAGGTTCAAACTCAGTATCGAGATTCCAACTCCATTCTGCAGTAGAAAAGATCTAAATAAATATTTATTTTATTGAATTGGAAGCCAATCAATGATTTGCACCCAACATGCCCAAACAATTTCCCCATATTCTCTATTTTAGATAAAAGTCACTATCTGGGTGTCCTAAAGAATGTGAATATTAGCTGAGTGTGGTGGTACTCACTTGGCTTCTTGACTACTAGGGAAGGCTGAAGTGGTGAATGGCTTGAGTGTGGGAAATCTGAACTGAAACACAACTAAACCAGAGAGTATGTATAATAATTTAACACCAAGGTGAGCCTCTGCTGGGTGGAAGCAGCTAAACTGCTAATGGAATAGGTCAAAGCTTCAATGCTGATCAGCTATGAGTTCAGGTTCACGAGTGGTCACATCTAACATGGGCAAGATAGAGAGATCCAGTCTAAGAAAGAAACAAAGGAAGGAAGGAAGGAAGAAATGAAAGAAGAAAGGAAAGAAGGAAAGAAGGAAGGAAGGAAATAAAAGAAGGAAGGAAGGAAATAAAGAAAGAAGGAAGGAAAGAAGGAAGGAAGGAAATGAAGAAAGAAGGAAGGAAAGAAGAAAGGAAGGAACGAAGGAAGTACTTAATAAATGTTCATTTTTTAAAATGTTTAATTGTTTAGGTAGTATTGTAAGTTCCTGGAGGGCAGGAACTGTTTCAATTTTGTCTGTGTATATCCAGCACCGTGCACATTTCCTCACTCCTTGCAGACACTTTAAGAAATGCCTCTTCTATTGAAATGCGTCTTTTATGGCCTTTTTCCTTCAGAGAGAAAATGAACTCAATCATTTTTGCTTGTTTGGGGATGAGGAAACAGGAAAGATAAAGGGATGGTTTTCTTCTAGATTCACTAAAAGATGAGCTTTTCGATTCAGGCTGAATAATTCACTCATCTCCGTGATTATCTCACATTATCTCAGTGGATGATGATTTTAATACTTCATAACACTAATTATAGCATTAGTGGTTTCATATTAATAAGATATCAGGTTTGTTATGCAGGGAGTCTAATACGGGGATGTTAAAAAAAATACCCATTTAAAGTCCTTGTAAACCAACAACGATTTTTAAATACCAGAAGGGATTTCCTTATTGAAATGATGATTTGAGGGTTGGTTTTTTTTTAGGTCTGATCTACACCATTTTCCATGTTTATTTTTCCTGAATGTCAATAGTGTGCCTTTGGTGAAGCTGTTGTTTCCTTTTTTAAACGTGATTAAGCAAAGAACACAGGAGATTTCTCTCTTTTGTTTCTCACCAGGGTGTACTTTGATTTAATATCAAATATCTTGATTGAGAAGTGGGGTTTCCCCCCCTCTTATCACTGTGAATATTGGATACCAAACTTATCACAGATCAAAAGACAAAACTCTCAAGGGTTGAGAGATCTGGGACCTAGTGGATTTCAAAGACAATGAATTTAACAGAAAGTTCTTTCATTTTCTTGTCTCTCTGCCTCCAGCCCCCATTTTACTATCATGATGAAGCATGAAAATTGATACAAGACAGTAGAAGGTCATGGTCTTTTTTAAAAAAGTCTATTGATACAGATGATAATATGGCTGTAAGCATTTGGGGGAAGAACCCAAGAAGAAATATCTGTGGACAAAGAAGATTTTCTGAAGTTTCTCCTAGGTGATTAGAGTTTTATCCAAACCTTGGGAAAATATGAAAGGAGTGTGTGTGTGTGTGTGTGTGTGTGTGTGAGAGAGAGAGAGAGAGAGAGAGAGAGAGAGAGAGAGAGAGAGAGAGAGAGAGAGAAAATGAAAGAAAGAGAGAGAACAAGAGAACAAGAGAGAGAACAAAAGAACAAGAGAGAGAGAGAAAGAGAGAGAAAGAGAGACATTTGAAAAACATCAAGATTATACTAGTTTGGTCAATTAAGAAAATATGGAAAGATGAACATGAAATTATGAAGAGTAAAATGAGCAGAACCAAGAAAACATTACATATAGCCACAGAAATATTGTTTGAAGAATGACTTGTGAAAGTCCACCTCCATAGAAAGAACTGATAAAAAGAAACAAGCAGGGCACATTTTTATATATACATATATATTTTTTTGTCAAATGATGCTTTCTCTAGTGCGGAGAAGGGAGGGAAGATGGGAGATGCATGGGAATTTTAGTGTAACAAACACATAAATTTAAAAATAAAAAAGTTAAGATTATGCTATATTTATTTTAGAGAGGTAGTGTTCTGGCTTTAGAGTCAGAAAGACCTGAATTTAAGTTCTACCACTGCTCAATGCTTGCTGTGGAATTCTGGGAAAGTCATTTAACTCCTCAGTGACTCCAGGCAACTTTCTAAGACTATAATTGGTAAAATAGGCAATGATTTGTATTGTATTTTGCATTGAGTATTTCTCATGCCAATGAAATTAGAGGTATGTCCCCCCTCCACCCAAATTTCTCACACACAATAAATGCTTGTTGACTGATTTCGACTCCAGTCATATTTTTTTTCCCACTCTTACATGTCTCATACAAGGAGTAAGCATGGAACTGGGATTGAACCCACAGAATCATGGAATTTGAGTGATGGAAGGGACATTAGCAGCTACTTAGTCCCACCCGTATATGAAATGCCTGACTCCCTCTACCACTTCATGCTACAAAAAAGCCTGGTTTTCTACCCCTAGACTCTGGTGTGATGTTCTTATCACTACATCATTCTTGATAAGTGACAGGAAAGGAGGTTAGCACAGGGGTTGGTGGTCCTAGATGGGTCCTTCTCCGCTAAATCAGGATAAGAAACTAATTTTAAAAAGACTTCAGATGCTATCAAATGGTCAGAGCAGTGACTACTGAGTAATCTGATCTTTTTTTTGTGGGGGTAGAAATTAGTATGAAAAAAATTTGAGCAAAAGAAGAACCATAACAATAGTTTTAGAATGGAAAGGGGCCAAGTAATGCAATGGATAGAGCACTAGCTAGGCCTGAAGGGAAGAAGTCATTGGTCAGGCATTTTAATGTCATGTCTGATTCTTCATGAGTCTATTTGGGGTTTTCTTGGCAAAGACATTGGAGTGGTTTACTTTTTCCTTTTCCAGCTCATTTCACAGATGAGGGACTAGGGCCAGGGTTAAGTGACTTTCCCAGGGTCACACAGAATATTTAAGGCCAGATTTGAAATCAGAAAAATGAATCTTTCTAATTTGTTAATATGAAAAATGATAGATGCTAGTATAAATATATAAATTAGTATTTTAATTAAAGCCATGTTGATAGATAAAATCATTAGACCACGCGCTTGTAAGCATTCAAAACTGCCGCCTCCATACTGCCTCCTAGCCAAGCCCTACTCGCCAAAGAAGAGAG
>NC_058132.1:681854785-681879735 GCF_016433145.1 Gracilinanus agilis
TATATTATATTATATTATATTATATTATATTATATTATATTATATTATATTGTATTGTATTGTATTGTATTGTATTGTATTGTATTATATCTCAGTCAGATAGTACATAATATAATATCTACTATACTGTTATAACATGTTATAATTATAGCATGTTTTATATATAATTAAAATGTTATAATTATAACATGTTATAATATATAACATATTATATGCTATATAATTTACATTATAATATAATAGAGTAATATATACTATATTATTATATATGTGTATTATATATATATATATATATACATACACACATCAATCCTCATTAAAAACACTAACAATAACTAACAATGTGGTGGTGGATCTGTATTAGAAACTTTCACCTGCTAGATATTAGAAAGTTCACAAGATTGATGATTCTACCCAAATCTTTTCATCACAATATATTGTCCTTCCACAAAGAGCTTACTACTTGTCTGGCTTTGGACAAGTCCCTTAACCATATTGGGATACAGTTTCCTCATCTAATAGAATTATATTCTCATTGAATTTATGGTTACTAAGGGCAAGGCATTTCACTTTTGTCTTTATTCCTACTATCTACCACATAGTAGAGTCATAGTAGTAAATGTTCATTGATTGACTGAATTATAAAATGAAGAGGCTGGACTAAATGATGTCTTTGGGCTCTGCCATTTCTGAGATTCTGTAATCCTCCTGTGGCTACCCATGCCTTTCAAATTTTCATTCCATTTTTTCTTCTACTGGCACAGTTAGAAGACATTTCCAGAAAACTTTTACTACATTTCTAATGACTTACAGATCCTAAGAAATCCTCATGAATCTCTTCTCACAGCCTTTCCACGCTCTTTACTCTTTAGGGAGGCAATATTAGAAATGCAAACATTTTAAAATTCACAACAATGACAATATTTCAAAGACTTTGAATCCTTAGGAAGCAATGCTTCTCTGTTCTTTTCATTTGAAGAATCTTTGCTGTGGAGTTTGACTCTTGCTAATCATGAGGACTAGATGTGTGACTGTGAGCAAGTCACTTGAACCCTCTGAGCCTTAGTCTCTTCTGTCAAATAGAGAAAATAAACTTGTTAGCATCATCTTCAAGGGTTTTTATGAGATAATGTATACAAATACTTTTTGAGAAAATAACCCTCACCTTCTATCTTAGAATCAATACTGTGTCTTGCTTCCAAGGCAAAAGAGTGGTAAGGGCTGGGCAATGGAGGTTAAGTTATTTGTCCAAGGTTGCATAGCTAGGAAGTATTTGAGGCTATATTTGAACCCAGGACCTCCCACTCTAGGGCTGGCTCACAATCCACTGAACCATCTAGCTGTCCCCTTATCCAAATGGTTCTCAAACCCTACAGTGCTATATGCAGGTGTGCTATTAATATTTTAAGGTGAACAAGTAACATAATGGTTTAGTTGATTATCCCAAATGCTCAGTTCATTGAGTCATGGGGTAGGGCTAGAAGGGATGTGAGAGATCATCTAGTATAATGCTTTCCTTTTATAACTAAGGAACTGTGGTCCAGAGAGGTTAAATTACTTGCCCAAAGATGTATTTTTAGTAAGGAATAGAGCTGGAATGTGAACCTGGATCCTCTCACTGTAAATCCAGCACTCCTTCCATTATAATATGCAGCTCCCAATTAAATGAGAAAGCTTTTTTTCCCCATTGTGGATCCCCAAAGGGAACAATTTAAAAATGCAAATGATGCTTTCAAAAGGAGACATGATGGGAGATATGGGTGGAATTTGTTCAAGAAGGGTGATAAAGAGGAGAGAGGGAGAAGCTGAGCATACTCCATAACATCGAAGAAATGAGAGGAAGACCCCCATTCTCTGTAGGCAACTATTGATGAGCATTACATAGAGCAAGAGGGTCCTACTGAGGTTCATTCAGTAAAAGCCTTGCATTAAGTGCATTTCATCATGTTTTTGGTGGCTTTGCCAGTCTAGTCTCTGACAAGGTTACAGTGGATGTACTGATTTGAGAGCATGTCAGAGCATTTATATAGACCCCAACATGAGCCCCAGCACTAATACAATTCTCGTCTTTTACAAGTTTGAAGTTCGCCATATCAGACGTTGACTTCTAGACCTTTTGCCACCAAACACAAGTGATCTTTGAGATGAACTGATGCCACTCAGTACTTCAAAGAGTGCTGGACAGCTCCTCAGAACCAGTGATCAAAGCAAGCCTAGTAGCACCACCAGCAAGCGCCATGCTTCTCAAACTTCTAGAGGACGGAGGACACGGCAGCATTAGCCAATTCCCTGGGAATTGGGGAGATCACTAGAGAGCTACCCTTTCCCCCTCATTTGCTGCTTTATATCTCTAATCACTGGATTTTCTTTCAGAGTAAAATAGAATAAGAGCAGTGGAGAGTACTGGATAGAGTTCTGGACTTGAAATGGAAAGACCTGGGTTCCAGTCTTACCCTTAATGCCAACATAGGATCATAAAATCATATAATTAGAGCTGGGAGGGAATTCAAAGGCAATCTAACCCAATTTCTGCTGCTTTAGTCTGGCATGATCTTGGATAAATCATTCTCTGATCCTCAAATTATTCTTTAAGAACATAAATAGATGGAATCTGATTCCTATTATGGAGAGAGTTGTCAGTCAATGAATTTATGCTTCCTTGATACATTGACATAACATGGGACAATAATACCTGCATTCTTCACATTGCAGGGTTCATTGGAGAAAAGTTCTCTGTGAATCTGAAAAAATGATAAAAATGGGAGCTCTAATTCTTCTTCTTATATTCCTTTGAAGATAAGGTAGATTCCCATTTTTCATACACAGAGATTCTCATTTGGGCTTTCAAACTTTTTCATATAACTCAATCAATATACAAGACACTATTATGCACCTACTATGTGCCAGGCACTTGCTTAGTTCTGTGGACAGTAATACCAAAAAAATCAAATAATTCTTGTCTTCCAGGAACTTACATCAAATTATCTACAAATATTTGCACCTGCTTCCTGGCAGTCTCTCTCAAATGCCCCCCTGAACACCAAAGCAAACAGCAGATTCGAAGGCTGATCATGCCAACTCTGTTGAAAATAAGATAAATCTTCTAGGTTATTAATAGTGACTCTCTTTTGTGATGCTCAATACAGTGTTCTATGTGTGTACACAATCGTTGGATGTGCGTGGTTCTTAGGGAAAGGTAAGGAAGGACCAAATAAGTTTAAAGATATTTCTATCCTTTTCCCTTTTATCATTTTCTTTTTCTTGTTCTTTACTTGGGAATCTCCCTTCCCTCTTTCTCCTCCTTTCACTTCACTCCCTGTATCTCCCTCTTTTCTCTTTCTACTCTCTTATTCTCTTCCTCCTAGGGCATTCTCTCTTTCCCTTTCATTCTTTCTTCCCTCCCAGATTATTCCCTCATTTTAGCCTTCCCTCCTCTCTCCACTTGTACATATTCCCTTGTTCCTGGGAATTTTTTGGAAGTTGAGTCACAGTTTAATTTTTACATATTAGGATGGAGTGCAGAAAAGGAAGTAAAAATGAGACAGTATGGTATAGTGTAAGAATGCTGATCAAAGGACCTGAGTTAGAATCCTGTCTCTAAAATTGATCCAGTCCATGTAATTTTACCTCTGTGAGATTCAGTATTTTTATCTATAAAATAGGTTCAATAATAATATAAAATAAGTTCAATCTATAAATGGGTTATAATATAATATAATATAATTATATAAATATAAATAGGTTATATCTATAAAATAGGTTCAATAAGCATTGTGAGGTTCAAATGGGATAATGCATGTAAAGCATGATCTTCCCTTCTTTCCCCCTCCTTTCTACCTTAAAAGGGCAGAAACATATTCCCAAGATGCTTCTGTTTCTTTTTTTTTTTGGTTTGAAAATTTTTATTTGATGAATTAATTTAGAATATATTCCCACAGTTACATGATTCATGTTCTTTCCTTTCCCTTCTCCCATTCCCCTCCCATATCCAAACTGCAATTCTACTGGGTTTTACATGTGTCGTTGATCAAGACCTATTTCCATATTATTAATATTTGCATTAGGGTGATTACTTAGAGTCTACATCCCCAATCATGTCCCCATTGAACCATTTGATCAGATGCTTCTGTTTCATAAAGCTACTTTTCTAATTTCTATTTAAGTATTCTGAATTTCTGTTGTCTGCTAGATAAATCTGATCAACATGGTTGTTTTTTATCTTTGTATTATCTGATATATAAATAGTGAGACTGCAGTAAGGAAGAATAGTATTTAGATATTGGTAGACCAAGAAAGGACTAGACTTTGATCACTTATCTCAGACAATGTTAGCCTTTCTCCTAGCAAGGAGTTGAGTCACACCAAGTAAGAATTGCATGATTTTGCTTTATTAAAATAATTGTTTGGTTGAATTTCCCAAAGGTAGAACTAAACTGGATGTGGGATTTCCCCCTTCCTTTTCTCTAGGCTAAAAACAAGCAAGAGCACTATTCCACTGTTTAGGACAAGGTTGGTAATTTGGTAGAGGCAGAGTCTAGAGTGGTGACTAGAGAATGCAAAGGGAGACCAGGGGTGGCTAGAGCTGTCCAGTAATGCTTGTATTTCAAGGGCCAATTGAGGGAGGATTTAGATTCATCTACTCTCACAGGTGTATATGTGGACAGGCACAAAAGGCTGCCAAAATGAAATAATTTAAATAGGGACAAATCATAAATAACTGGTGAGATCAGGTAAGGCCTAAAGAATAAGATACCTAAGCTGAAAGCCAAGATTTCTGAAGAAAGCCAAGGATCTTTTAATGTAGAGGTGAAAAGGAAGTGAATTCCAGATAGGAAAGATCATTTGTGCAGAGGTCTGGAGCTTAGCAACAAAATGTCATGTACAGGGAATATCTAGCAGACTAGTTTGGAAAGAAAATTCATCAAGGGAGTCATATGAAATGAGACTAGAAAAAGAGGTGGGATCCAGATTGGGACAGTTCTTAAGTGCCAGGCTGATGCCTTTCCTGTTTTCATACAATCAACTCCCCTTTACTCCTGTCATTTTTTCAGTTGTGTCTGATTCTTTATGACCCCATTTGGCAAAGATCCTAGAGTGGTTTGCCATTTCCTTCTCCAACTCATTTTACAAATAAGGAAACTGAGACCAACAGTGTTAAGTGACTTTCCCAGAGTCACATAGCTAAGTGCCTGAAGTCAGATTTGAACTTGAGAAGATTGGTCTTCCTGAGTCCAGATTTGGAGACATCAACTGCCCCACTCCCTTTTATACATCCTAGTATTCAGCTATAGTGACTTATTGACTACTCCTCAAACATATTTCATCTCCTGCCTCCATGACTTTGAACTAGTCGTTTCCCATGCCTCAAATGTTTTCCCTCCTAGTGTCCAAGTCTTAGAATCCTTTATGACACAGCTCAAGTTCCACCCACTTCTGTAGGTCTTTCTTCCTCACATCACCCCTAATTCCAGGCACTAGTGCTTTCCTTCTAAAGTTCATATGTATGTATATATGTTTATATATACATACATATGTATATATAAACATGCAACATATGTATATATAAACATGCACATATATGTCTTATATATATCCATTTATATAGATGCTATTTCTACAATAAAAATGTAAATTTGAGCTTTTTCTATTTTTTATATCTCCAGTCCTTAGGACAATGCCTGACACATAATAAGTAAATAAATGCCAATAAATGCTAACTCAATTCCCCAAGAGTCACTAGAGAGTAAACTAGATGTTTAAAAATTAAAATAAATTCATGAAAGCTTTTATGGTAGAGGAAGGGGATAGGATGAGGATGGTGGGTCGAGTAAGAAATGATCAGAGAGTTGTTTTAGAAATATGAATTTGGTCACTATAAGAAGGATAGATTAGACAGGGAGAATGGTCAGGAGGAATGGAGAGTATATAAAGAGGAATGATGTGAAACAAATTGGAAAAGATTTTGAGAAATCCAGGCCAAGAGGAACAAAAGATTAATATTTGTGCCTTATAAATGCAGTCTGAGATCTGATAGTTGAGCCACAATATGTTATTGGGAAGAATGAATGTTTTTAAGTGTGGAGATAGAGGGACTCTTCCATGAGTTCACTTCGGCACAAGATAAGCACCTGGGAAGCTAACTAACAAGGAATTGTGGAGATCTAGCCACAGAACAAATATGCTGACTCTTTCAATAAGTAAGAAAGCAGAGTTATAAAAATCAGTCTTGTTTATTTCCCAATTCTTACAAAGATCACAAAAAAATCAATAAGCCAAACTCCAGGAAGCAGGAATGATCACAGTGTCAGAAGGCATGCAGACTGCAGGACAAAGTTTTAGAAAAAGAAGCTTCAGTTCTCTTTTCCCCACACTTCTGCCCTTTTGTGCCCCATTTTGGAGTCTCACAGCCTGTGTTGGCTGACCTCCCTTGCTCTCCTCATCTTAGATGCATTTTGTCTCCAGATCACTTACTGAAATCTGACTTTCCCTTCAAGTCTCTCCTCCATGGGCACCTCTTCTATGAAGCTTTCCTTGATTACTTCAGTCTGAAGTGAGCTGCTTCTTCTGAGTTTCCATAGGATTTGGTTCTATCTTTTATATCAAATGGAATGCATGCCATTCTTCCTTGTAACCTAACTCCTTGTGTACCTGTCTTATCTATCTGATTTGGCTGTAAGTACTTTGAGGGTGGACCCTGGGTCCCGGGTTTTTTTTTTTTAATTTTATCCCCACTAGGCAGATCTTATTCACTCTTGCCCTTTAGTGCTGAAGAAGGTACAAATCCATGAGTTCAGTGGACCTGAGTGACATGCAGTTGACGTGTAACGACAAGCCTTGAGAACTCCCATGCCATTCTCTAGACTCAGGCAAAGGAATTGCCTCAGTCAGTAAATCATCTAATTTCCTCATTTCTCCTGGCATGGAGATGCCACTCAGATCATCCTACTTCCTTTTTGCCTCTTGCTCCTGACCTGCCAATGGCTGCTTAGACCAGATCTTATTGCCTGGGAAACACACATACACACACCAGCTTCCATCTCCTTGCAAACAGCAGTAATTAAAAGCTCATGACCACAACATTTCAAAAGCTTGAATCACAACCAGGGAGCTTGATGCCAAGTGCTGATCATCTCCTGGAGAAACAGAAACAAAATTAGCAACAGCCAAAAATGGCCAGGCTGATGGCAGGATGCCAGGAGGATGGGTGGGGAGGAGACTTCAGATCAACTCAGGAAGAGGTCTAGAGGAGACACCTCTGGGCCACTTAGTGGTGATCTGCAGCTGTGTTCCATGAGAAGTACAACTGATAGGACTGGATCTAGAATGGTGACCAGAGAAGAATGGAGACCAAGTTTGATGCTGAATGCCACTTCCTAGCTATGTGGAATAGAAGCAGTTCTGTTCCAGGCATTTCAGGCAATATCTCTTGCCTGCTGTGGGCAAGGCATTATGCGTCCAGTCCCCCATTCTCCCAACCCCTTCTCTTTATTCTCCCTTATCCCCAAAGCCAGTCTGTTAGTAGACCTTCTTTCTTGTACCTTCATAGCCTCTCTCATATACATTCCCTTCTCTTCACCATCCTAGCTCAGACTTAAATCAACTCTCAGTTGAATTATCTAATAGACCTCCTCATTAATCTCCTTCCCTCAAGTCTGTCCCCACTCCGATCAGTCCTTCACACAGTTGCCAAAATGATTTTCCTGAAGCATAAATCTACCCATTTCACTACCTGGACTCAATGAGCATTGGGGGCTCTTTATCACCTTTGGGATAAAATAGAAACTGTTTGGAATGAAAAATCCTTTATAATCTAGTACTAAATGATCTTTACAGATATTTCCTATTACTCACTGTCACTTATCTCCTGCCCCAGCCAAACTGACCTAGTCGTTCCGTGCACATGGCGTTTGATCTCCCCACCTCCAAGTCTTTGCATATACTAGGGGATTACTCAAACACAGCATGTATTCCCTCTTGGAACTCTTCTCCTTTCAAGGTTCAACACTCAAATGCCCTCTTTTATAGGAAACTTCTGGTCACTGCAATTAATAGTATTTCCTTTCCCTCCCCAAAATGAAATAACTTTGCATTTCCTTTGGATATATTTTCATTGATTTGTCTCTCTAGGTTATTCTTCCTCCTCAGCAGACTATAAGCTCTTTGAGGACAGCTGATGCTTTTTAATTTCTGTATCCTTAGCAACTAGTATATAATAGACAATAAATGCTGCTTGTTAGATTGTTGATTTGTATCCAAGGATATGTCTTGCATATACCTATTTATGCATATTCATCTCCTTCATTACAATGTTAGCTCAATTTTCAGTGATTAACATAATATCTGATATATATGGTAGGCACTCAACTGATGCATCTTGACTGAATATTGGTTGATTATATTGGAAATGACCAACCATTGAGGAAGTAAAATGGAGAGCTCTGGCTTCCATTGTTTCCCGGAAATGGTCTCAACCTCTCATGATCAAAGAAGATGAGGAAAAAATATTCAACTTACACAATTTCTTAGGGCAGCAATTCCATTTTTCAGACCCCCATGATAAGGAGCATAATTTTCATGTTTGTCATGCCATTTTCACAAGGAAGGTGGTGCATTAAAAAATTAATTCAGCCAAACCTAGAGAGACAGGTGTTATTAACCCCATTTAACAGATGAGGAAACAGAGACAAAGAACAGTTAAATGCCTCGTCTAAAGCTGAACAGAATGTCTGGGGTAAAGCTGGGATTAGGTGAGATTTCCTGACAATCAGTCTGTGGTCTGTCTCTTAGGTCTCAGAACCACCTCTGTTTTCACTATAAAGTCACCTGAGAAAATCAGTACCTTAATGGTCTCATCTGGAGAGGAAATTAGCAACTTAATGAGGTAAGAAGAAATGAACAGGATCTACAAGCCCTCGTCTGCTTAGCGTTTCTCACTTACAGAATGTGAAGAAAAATCTGTGAAAGGCAACAGGAGGGGTTGGGCCAAAGGCATTGGACCTGAAGTCAGGAAGAGCTGGGCTCATAATATAAGATATTAGCCATGTGGTTCTGAACCGAGTCATTCTCTTTGTCTTAATGTCTTCATCTGTAAAGGACCATGGGACGCAATGGTCTTTAATCTCTCACAGTTCAACAGCTATGGTCCTGGATGAAAAGCAAACAGTAGTGATAGCAATGAACATAATATGGAGCAGGGTTAAAATTGGCAAAGCTAGGTGATGCAATGGATAAAACATAGCACCTGAAGTAAAAAAGACCTGCGTTCAAATCCAGGCCCAGACACTTACTAGTTGGAGGATCCTAAGCAACTCCCTTAACCTGTGTCTTTTTCAGTTTCCACATCTGTAAAATGGGGACATAACATCATTTATCTCCCAGCCTTGTTGTGAGGATCAAATAAAATAATATCTGTAAAGAGCATGACACAGTGCCTGGCACTTAGTAGGCACTTAATAAATGCTTGTTTTCTCCTTTTCACCCTCTTTCCCTTTCTCCCTCCTGCCTCTCGGAGTGCATGAGGGGAATTAATGAGCAATAATTCCGCAAACTGAATGGAGCTAAAAAGTGAAGAGCTTTCAACCTCAAATGGAGATTTTCTATTTTATAAGAAGCATTAGGAAAACACTGAATGTTCTTAAGTAGGGGAAAGATGTAAGCTTATGGATAATGATTTAGGGAATTCATTTTGAAGCTGTATTGGAGATGGGTTGGAGAAGGAAGAGACTGTAAGAAGGGAGACAAGTTAGTATGTTATGACGGAAGTTCAAGTGAGAAGTGATTAGAACCTGTCTTAGGGTAGTGACTATATACATACAGAGAAAGGGATATATGTCGGAAATACTGGAGGGCAAATCAAAAGGACTTGGCAACTAATTAAATATGGAGTATAAAAAAAGCTGGGAAGTCAAAAATGAAGCCATGTTTTGAACACAGGTTCAAAAACTGAAAAACTGAAAGGAAGTTGGTGTCCTTGACAAGAATATGAAGAAGAAGAGAAAAGGTGGATTTGGGGGCAAAGACAATGAGTTCTGTTTTGGAAATGTTGTGTTTGAGATGATGATGGCACATCCAAGTAGAGATGTCCAACAGGCAGCTGTTGATTGGTGACTAGAGTTCAAGAGAGGGAAAAGAGTGTTAGATGTACAGATTTGAAAGCCATCTTTATAGAGGGGATCATTGAATTTAGTAGAGCTGATGAGGCTACTAAGAGAGGTAGAGAAAGAAGAGGAATGCCCAGGTAAGAGTCCTGAGATGAGCCCTCATTTAGGGAGTGTGAAAGAGATGATGGAGATGGAGGAGTGGTTAAATGACTAAGAGTAGAACTGTGACAGAGTAGTATCACAAAAACCCAAGGAAGAAGAGGCAGCTAGGTGACTCAGGAGTTAGAGACAGGCTTGGAGTTGGGGTGGGGGGCAACCTCAGTTCAAATCTGGCTTTAGACATTTCCTAGCTGTGTGACTCTGGGCAAGTCACTTGACTCCAATTGCCTAGCCCTTACTGCTTGCCTTAGAACTGATACTTAGTATAGATTCTAAGACAGAAGGTAAGAGTTTAAAAAAAACAAGAAGAGAAAATACCCCAAAAGAGATGGTGATCAACAGTGTAAAATGCTATAAAGAGTCTCAGGAAGAACATCTAGGGGGAAAAAGCTGATGGATTAAGCAATAAATAGAGCTCATTGGTAAACTTGGAAAGAACAATTTCAGTTGAGTGATGAGGTTGGAAGCCAGATTGTAAAGGCTTGTAAAGAGAGAGGAGAGAGTGAAAGCAGGAAGATTACATGACTTCTCCTCCCCCCCTCAACCCCCCACCCCCCGCGGAATTTGGCTAAGAAGAGTAGACATATAGGGTAAAAGCTGGAGGGAATGATAGGGTCAAGGTAGGGTCTTGTGATAATGGGAGCTATCTGAGAGAATAGTAGAGAAAATAAAATAGGAAATTAGAGAAAGAAGAGAAAATTGAAGTGGTGAGATCCTGATGGAGTTATGAGGGAATGACATGAAGGACCCAAGAAGAGGGATTGTTATTAGAAAGGGGAAGGATTACTTCATTGTGCAAGACTGAAGCAAAGGAAAAGAGAATAAAAGATGGTGTAGAGGAACTGTGGATGTAGAAATGTGGAGAAGAGGAAGCCATTGGATGACCTCAATATTTTTAGTAAACTTAGAGAGGAGTGCCTCCACTAAGAAGGAAGAAAAGGGTAGTTTAGGCAGGTTGATTAGACAAAAGGTCTGGGAGAGTAAAAAGAAGTCATTACATGTAATAGAAGGATTGCTGTACTGGAGGAAGAGTTCAATTGACATTAGATAACAAATTGATAGTGGAACCAGTTATCACAGTTATGAACTTTTGGGACATATAGAGTGGAAACAGAAAAGACTGATGGTGGGAGTAATCCAGAGCTGGAGTCTATAAAGGGATGAACCAGTAATTTGAGGGGACATCAGTATATTAATTGAAATCACCAGCTATAAGTAAAGGGTTGAGCCTATTACTTGTACTACTTGGAAAACAGAGAGAAAATGACCTGGAGTCCAAGAGAGAAAAGGCATAGGGGCCTGAATAAGATAATTTGTCAGAACGGTGTAAACTTCAAAGGAGTGGTCTTTTGATGATGTTGGTAGAAAGAGGGAATAGCAGGAACACCTTGCCCAGGGTCACACAGCACCCATGTCAGAGGTTGGATTTAAACTCCCATATTCCTGACTCTGAGTCCTGCACCATCCATTAAGCCACATTCCCTCACTCCTGTCATGCCACGCTTCTATTTTTTTAAATGTCTCTTTCATCTGAGCCCATTTTCTCTTCACTCACACAGATACCATCTTAGCCCAAGTCCTTATCACTTCTACTTCCATCTTTCCTTCCTTCCTTCCTTTTTCTTTCTTTTTTTTCCTTCTTTCTCTTTCTCTCTTTCTTCCTCCCTCCCTTCCTTCTTTTCTTTCTTTCTTTTTCTCATTCTTTCTTTCTCTCTCTCTTTCTTTCCTTCTTTATCTCTTTCTCTTTCTTTCTCTCTTTCTCCCTCCCTTCCTTCCTTCTTTTCTTTTCCTTTCTTTTCCGTTCTTTTCCTTTCTCTTTCTTTCTTTCTTTCTTTCTTTCTTTCTTTCTTTCTTTCTTTCTTTCTTTCTTTCTTTCTTTCTTTCTTTCTTTCTTTTG
The DNA here is from genome assembly GCF_016433145.1 of Gracilinanus agilis. Classification (NCBI taxonomy): domain Eukaryota; kingdom Metazoa; phylum Chordata; class Mammalia; order Didelphimorphia; family Didelphidae; genus Gracilinanus; species Gracilinanus agilis. The sequence goes on from NC_058132.1 coordinate 681,866,942, forward strand.
TTTAATAATCTCTCTAACTGGTAGCCCCAGTGCTATCCTTGTCTATTCATTCTCAATCATCTCACATATCCAGTTAGTAGACAAATGTTGCCATTTTTGCCTCCACATCATCTCTCCCATTCTGTATACTTCCTTCACACAGACATCTGATTTTATGAGATTCTTTATGGGGAAAATGAATGGGTTGCTTTGGGAGTAAGGGGTGATAATTTGATTCCCTCATCAATCAATTAATCTATAGACATTTCTTTTTTATTTTTAAAATTTATTGATTTAATTAGAATATTTTTCCATGATTGCGTGATTTATGTTCTTTGCCTCCCCCTCCCAGAGCCAATGAGCAATTCCATTGGGTTTCTATAGACATTTATTAAGTACTGTGCTACTGTGTGCCATGACACTAGTGATACAAAGATAAAATGGTCTTTATTTTCAAGGAGCTTATTACTTTATATAGGGAATATCATCACTATTCACTTTGTTTCCTCTAAGCAAGTTTCCTAATTTCTCAGGGCTCCAGGAAACTTCCTAACACTGTAAGGTATAGAATAGACACTATAAGGGATATATCTAATGCCCTGGGAGCCTTCCTTCCTCTAGGACTTTTAACATTCCATGGGAACTTGTACTAGTTCTTTGTCTTACTATGTGACACATCCAAGTCCTTTTCCTGGCCCATATACCTTCAAGAATATCTTTATACTCTATAGTGCAGTAGGAGAACACTAGTTCTGAAATCAAAGAACCTGGGCTCAAATCCTATTACAGAGATTTACTACCTTTATGACCTTGGATAAGTCACTTGATCTCTTTATTTCTCAGTTCAAATCTTGCTTCCTACACTTTCCTGCATTGTGTCTTTGGTCAAGTCATCTAAGCTTCCTAGGCTTCAGCTTTCCAACTTATAAATTGAGTAGGCTAGACTAGATGGCCTTTGAGGTCCCCTGTCTGATCTAGATCTATTTTTTAAGGCAATTGGAGTTAAACCAATTGTCCAAGGCCACACAGCTAGGAAGTGTCTGAGGCCAAATTTGAACCCAGAACATCCTAATTCCAGGGTAGGTACTCTATCCACAGTGCCACTTAGTTGTCCCAAATCCTATATCTGTCCAAGGGAAATCACTCTGAATGTAGAAAAGACCATGTCATGCTTGTGGTCCAAAGACAAAGGCAAGGAAATTCAAAATCTAGGTGGAGTTCCTCTCATGGTGTTCAACTGAACTATCTCTTGAGGCAATGATGTAGCACCAAAAGAGTATGAGGTTTCAAACCAAAAAGTCCAGCATTTTCTCCTCCCTTTTCTCTTAGTTTTCTTTGCTAATAAAAGATGTACATTCAGGAAGCAAAAATACTGAGGCACCATGGACAAGTGCCATATTTATCCCTCCCCATCTCCACTGACAGCTTATTATTTTCCTACACGGTGTCACTTTTCACTTTCAAAAAGCTTTAGTCAACGGAACTACCACTGGCTAAACCTTACCCAACATACTGACCGGGGGATGACTGTCATCATGTCGTTTCTCCCAGAATACCAGTAGTAATGGAGTGGGCAGTGGCCAGCAGGCACTCTTGCCCTTTGTCTGTTCTGCCTTGAAATACCTTCCACTGTTTCCTTCTCATCTTTATAACAAGTTGAGCAAATGGGCCCCACTCGAAGGGCCTGAAGGCAATGGAGATTGCTGCAACCTGTTATTAGGACCTTTCTTTTCTTGTAATTGTTCTGCAATTTGTACCTGGAGAAGCCTTGCAGCCTACAATGCCCACACAGGATGTGGAGAGAAGAGATAGTGATCATATACGCAGATGTGGCCAGATGCCCAGTGGAGGAACTGGCCAGCATCTTCAAATCATAGGAGGACAAAAGGATGCTTGTGTATTTGGAGCAACGTTTTCCTTTTCTTTCCTTATGAGGAATATATACAGACATATTAGATTTTGAGTACAGCTTTTTCAGGAGATAAGTTCATAAGAGAAGGAAGGAAGGAGGGAGGGAAGGAAGGAAGGAGGGAAGGAAAGAGGGAGGGAGGGAGAGGAGGAAGGAAGGAAGGAAGGAGGGAAGGAGGGAAGGAAAGAGAGGGAAGGAGGAAAGGTGGAAGGAATGAAGGAAATGAGGAAAAGAAGGAGGAAGAAAGGAATAAAAAAGAAACAAACAGAAATATATCACAAAAAAAGCATTTATTAAGTGCCAAATGTGTTGCACACCTTGTGATAGACTCTGATAATAGAGTGGAAGGGAAAGAGGAAGAAAATAAGGAACCTGAAGTATTTGGGTGATATAATGCTAGTTCTGGAGTCAAGAAGGTCTGAGTTCAAATCCAGTCTCAGATACTTCTTCATTGAGTGACCCCAGAAAGACACTTAACATCTCTCCACCACAGTTTCCTCATGTATAAAACAAAGATAAAAATAGCATCTACCCCATAGGGTTATTGTGAAGGTCAAGTAAAAAAATATATGGAAAGTTCTTTGCAAGCCTAAAGTCCCATATAAATGCTAGCTATTTAGGTGTAAGGAAAGGAAGACGCTTGACTATAAAATCCAAATAGAATGACATTATTCAATCATTTTTTCAGTCATGTCCAACTCTTCATTACCTCATCTGAGGTTTTCCTCTTTCCTTTTCTTTCGTTTCCTTTCATTTCCTTTCGTTTCTCTTTTCTTTTCTTTTCTTTTTTCTTTTCTTTTCCTTTCTTTTTTTCTTTTCCTTTTCTTTCTTTTCTTTTCTTTTCTTTTCTTTTCTTTTCTTTTCTTTTCTTTCCTAAATCCTTGCCTTCTTAGAATCAATACTGGTATATTGGTTCTAAGGCAGAAGATCAGTAAGGGCTAGGCAATGGGGGTTAAATGACTTGCCCAGGGTCACACAGCAAGTAAGTGTCTGAGGCCAGATTTGAATCTAGGACCTCTCCAACTCTAGATCTGGCTCTCTATCCACGAAGCCACCTAGCTGCCTCCTGAGGTTTTCTTGACAAACTGGTGTACTTTGCCACTTTCTTCTCCACCTCATTTCATAGATGAGAAAACTGAGGCAAACAGGGTTAAATGACTTGCCCAGAGAGATACAGCAAGTAAGTGTCTGAGGCCAGATTTGAACTCAGTCTTCCTGACTCCAGCCCAGCACTCAATCCATTATGCCACCCAGATGCCTGAAAATAACATTAAAAATCAACTAAACTCAGATCAGTTGTGTCGACTAATGTTGGCTCAGAAGAAACCAAGGAAGAGGATTTAGCTCTAAGGTATCCTTTTGACAGGAAGATGAAGGATAATGGATGCAGACTATAGGACAACTTGCCATACACAGTCACTCTACCATGCTTAATTATATTTTCTGTTATTGTTATTTTGGTTCTAAGAGAAGGTTCAATGATGGGGTATACACCAGGAAGCAAGTGTACTCCCCTTCACCCCCACCAAAACCCTGATACCCTCTGAAAGATATTATATATATATATATATTTAATGTAATTTTAATATAAAAATTTTTTAATTTTTAATGAGAAGAAATGTGAGATGGGACCAACATGACCACACATATCAGTTACCATCAATAAACTGTAACTAACTTGGACATATTTTGGGGTGCCTGGGTAAAAACAGATCCAGCAGGTGTATCAGAGATTCTACCAGGAGCCTTTTACACAAAAATACTTTTCTTCTTTATCATTCTCTTCTTTGAAAGCCTCTCCAGTATAATTCCCTGCATCATTCTTCCTCTCTTATCTCTTTATCTTGTATTTGATCCTTAAATTCTACAATATTAATTAAATTAATAAAGAAAAAAATAGATAAAAATTAATTAATTTTATCTAAAATAGATAAAATTAATTTAATTAGATGATTATTATTCCTAGTAGGGGAGCACAGACCCAGTGACTGTTCACTAAATATGGCTTGACAAGGGTTGGATGGTTTGTATGACCATTTTTTCCTTCCTCAGGGAAACAATGAGGTACAGTTTTGGTTTTGAATCCTGGTTCTGCCATTTACTACCTTTGGAAGCTCAGCAGGTCATTTGGGTCTCAATTTATGAGATGGGGGTGGGGGATAGACTAGATGGCTTATTACTTTTCCTTTTAGCTCCTATGATTATGCTTTGGCTAAATCTTGTTTCAATTGGATTGAGGCCATGGAGCCCTCCCCTTAAGATTTGACTTGAGGCTTGGGATTCTGCCTTTCAAGGCCCAAGGTCTGCAGGCTAGAGAGGGATCATCTGACCATGAATAAGCCTCAGGACTGGAAGAGCCATCAAGCGTCAGCAGAGCCAGTCCTTAAAATACCCCCTCTTAATTGTAGGCTTTCACTGAGATACCCCAAGGTACCTGGACGGTTCTCAGAGCAGGCATTGATTTTAGTCATTCACCTATGAATGAGATGTTACATGATCTGGGGGAGAGTCTAAGTTATTTCCCCCAGGTGTGAGAGGTAGGTGAGGATTCCAGCTTCCTCTGCACCTGTCCAGACCAAGGAGGTTTAGGAGCATGTTGGTACTGAAGGAGGGGAAGAAAAAGAGAGAGTTAGTATGGGAAATACACCTCATTGAATGTTAGCATTGGACGGAAACCTTCCAAGTCACCAACACTTCCTCCTTTATACTCTTCATTCCTTATCTGTATACAGTCATGACATCAGAAAAGAAGGGAAGTTCTTAAGAGGCAGAGGCTGGTCATTTTTTTTCTTTTGAATGCCCAGTACCTAGCAAAGTGCCCACCATTCAACAGTTGCTTAGTGAGTGTTCTTATCACGGTGGGGAATGATGGGTTTCATCTGGAGTAGCCTGGACTCATGCAGACTTGTGACTTTGAATTCTCTCTCATCTCCTAGGTCAAGGACATGTACCATGGTTTGGGGATGAAGCAGAACAAGTTCTAGCCCCCTTTACACCTGTGAGTCTAAGTCCTTTATTTTAAAAATGAGGAAACAGGTCCAGAGAAGGTAAGTAACTTTGCTAAAGACCCAACTCAGGGAGTCAGTAGCCAAATTGGAATTAAAATGAAGTCTCTTGACACTCTTTTTTAAAACTCTTACCTTCCATCTTGGAATCAATATTGTGTATTGGTTCCAAGGAAGAAGAACAGTAAGGATTAGGCAATAGAGGTTAAGTGACTTTTTCAGGGTCATACAGCTAGGAAGTGTCTGAGATCAGAGTTGAGCCCAGGACCTCCTGTCTCTAGATCTGGCTTTCTATCCACTGAGCAACCCATCTACCCTTCTTGATTCTCATTTGAGTCCTCATGCTATCATGCCACTAGAAATAGTAAGGTGAGGGTGTAAACATCTCCCTTTTTTGTTTCTTCAGAAACTTCTCTGGCTAACAATAGTAACAATGATGACCATGACAATGACGATGATGATGATGATGATGATGATGATGATGATGATGATGTTAAGCATTTCTTTGGCACTATCTGCCATCACTGTGATAAACGCTGGGAATATGAAAAGGGGGCAGAAATGCTACCCTGCTTTCTCTAATTTTTCTGCTTAAGATCAGAACCCGCTGACCAATGGCCATCACTCACTGTTACCAAATGATCAAAGACAGGTATAGCCAAAGCATTCAACTTCTGTACATGCAGTGGCTCTTGGAGCCTCCAAATTCTCTCATAACTCTAAGCAAGCATCTCTCTTTGAATCAGTCACTCTCTAGGAGGGAGCAGGAACTTTGTCTAGTGTGATTTTGTAGGTTCTTGCCTTGAATCTTTCTCTAGAACAGAAGCTCTTAAACTTTGTCAGTCTCAGGACCCATTTATACTCTTAAAAAAAACCAAAACAATTCTTACCTTCCATCTTAGAATCAATACTAAGTATTGGTTCCAAGACAGAAGAATAGCCTGGGGCCACATAGTTAAGAAGTGTCTGGGTAAGATTTGAACTCAGGACCCTCCCAGCCCCTTTATATTCTTAAAAACTGTTAAAGATCTCTCCTTCCAAAGAGTTTTTGTTCATGTGAATTTTATCTACTAGCATTTATTGTATCAGAAATGGAAACATCCTAGTAATAGAATTTAAATAATTTTGACCTCACAGACCCCTGAGAGGGTCTCAGGGACCCCCAGGTACCCCTGAAGCACACTTTGAAAACCACTGTCCTAGACTCTCTAGGTTTTTCAATTTCTTAGGGCTGCTAGACCAACCTGCATGAAGCTCAAGGGGAGGGGGGTGGAGAGAAGGGGTGGGAGAAGCATGACCCAGCTGCAGGGTGGAGGCTACACCATAGACCCATCTGTTGTTTACTGGAGCTGAGGATGCTGACTTGGTGCCCAGTAAGGAGCGTCTGTCTCTTGTATTGTGCTGCTTTGGAAGACGTCACATGTCCTGCCCTTCACCACCCCTTCTCTTCTGTCTAGTTTCTCTTTCTCTGGATTTCTTCCCATTGAAGCCAATGTTTGCCGTACAAATGCCAGAGCATCCAGCCTTTCTTCCTTGACTGATGCTCCATGGGCATATCGTGCCAACAGCCCAGCTGCTGGAGTCACGGGGAGAGTAAATAACCAGCATCGTGTGTACCCAGATTTCCATCACTGGTGCCGCCACAAGAGCTGATGCCAAGAGGAAAGTCCTTCTGTTGGAATCTTCGTTTTGGCTCCTAAGTCTTATCTCCAAACACATGTACAACCACACATGCATGCAAGCTGTAACAAACAGATATATTCACACAAACACATATACACAATAGCCTTTTCCTATGCTCACACTTCTAGCCAACTGTGGTTATTGGATTGTTTCCTTAATGAGGCTTCAAAAAATCATTTTGAAGCCAGGAGAGTGAGTTTAAGTGAGATCCTGATAAAAATAGCCAAGAGAATCCAGCAGCTGCTCTCCCTAGACAGCCAAACAAGTGTCCCGAGCTGTTGTTCATTTCAACGATCTAATTTTTGTAAGTGTCACTGGGAGTGAATGAGAAGAATTTCAATAGATTGAGAGAAGGTTCTATAATACTAAAAATGATGTTTATATGGCAGAATACATATGTTACATGTGTTTTCTTATGTGAGTTTTACCGCACTTTTGTGAGGTAGGTGTGATGGATACGTTTACCCCCATTTGGTAGATATGGAAATTGAGGCTCAAAGAAGATTAAGTGACTTGTCTAGGGTCACACAACTCATAAGCAAGCAATCAACAAAAATTTAATGATCCCTTGCAGACACTATTATTAAATCAGCAATCGGTATAGTGCCTGACACATAGTAGGAATTTAATAAATGCTAGTTATTTTATACAGATAGATATGAAGTCATCTTTTTTTTGGGGTGGGGAATAGGGATCAATGTGTCAGAGATAAGATTTGAACTTAAGTCTTGCTCATTCCAGATCAAGTAACCAAGCCACTATGTTATTTTGACTCTTGTATCTAAATTATTGGAGATAATTATTCTGAATTCTTTTTTAAGACTCAAATCATGGAAATTACAGGTGGCAAAGAAATTATAGAAATATAAAATGTTAAGTTTAGAATTTTAGACATTACTTGGCTACCCCCACCCCCAAATTTTTGAGTTCTTAATTCAAACTCTCTCCCTTTCCCCAGATTGCCAAGTTCATCACATTTCATATGTCTTTCTTCTACTGTACATTTGGACAGTGACCAAGGCATCCATCCTTCTCTGGTGTATTGTATCAATTTCGGGGCACCACATTTTAGGGAAGACATTGATAAGATTGAGAATGTCCAGAGCAGGGTCCATAAGTCCATATCTTATGGTGATTAATAGAAGGAAAAGAGTATATTCAGCCTGAAGAAGAGAGGGTGGAGGGAGGATGGGACATGATTACTGACTTGAAGTATTTGATAGGCTTTGTGGAAGGATTATTTTTGTTCTGTTTGGCTCCAACAGGAAGAACTAGGAGTAACTGGAAGAAGGCTCCAAAAGGACAATTTAGATTTGATGTAAAGAAATGTTTCACGGCATTTAGAGCCTTTTCAAAGTGGAATGAGCTTCTTTAGGAAAAAAAGATGTTCACTTCCACTGGAGGTCTTCAACCAAACAATTGATGACCCTTTGTTGAAAATGCTGAAGAGAGGATTCCTGATCAGGTAAGAAAGGGTAAAGAAGAATGCTTTTGAGATCCTTTTATATCTGAGTCCTTGTGGGACAATAAGATTCCTGAAAAGTTTTCAAAGTTGAAGTTAGTATCAGGATGGACTTTAAAGAAGGACTTGTAGAGTCTGTCTCTCTGCCTTTCCAGATTCTTTGCTCCACTTCCTCCAGGGAACAGGAAGCTTTGACCAGACTAGGGCAGAAACCAGGGCAAGGTGAATGGGATTTTCTCCCTGGGTGCTGAATTTAGAGAATGCTGACTGAATCTGCTCTTTCTTTCTTTCTTTCTTTTTTTTAATTTGAAAATTTCTATTTAATTAGTTTAGAATATTTTCCCATGGTTACAAGATTCATGTTTTTTACCTCCCCTCTTCCCACCCTGCTCCTGGAGCCAACAAGCAATTCCACTGGGTTTTATATGTGTCATTGATCCAGACCTATTTCCATATTTTTAATATTTACATTAGAGTGATCGCTTGGAGTCTGCATCTTCAATCATATCCCCATCGACCCATGTGACCAAGTAGTTGTTTTTCTTCTGGGTTTCTACTCCCACAGTTCTTTCTCTGGATGTGGATACATTCTTTCTTATAAGTCTCTCAGAATTGTCCTGGATCCTTGCATTGTTGCTGGTAGAGAAGTCCATTATGTTCAATTGTACCACAATGTATCCGTCTCTGTATATAAGGTTCTCCTGGTTCTGCTCAATCTGCTCTCTTTCAAGAAACAATAGAGCTTGGTATCTGGTTAGTATGGATCATTAATTAAAATAGAATCAACCAGGTAGTGGGTTAAGGTAGAATCCTCCCCTTCTCTTGCCCTTTGGGCTTCCCAGCTCCCATATGAAGGTAGACTTTCTAGCTGTTTGCTCTGTCTGGTTCATTATGCTTGAAAAAGGTGCAAAAATTCCTAGTTATGACTCTTCCATAGCACCAGAAGACAGGTAATCAGGATTCATTGGTGGGGATAGGACAGGGATAGGACTGGATATCCTCAATAGCCCCTATCACCCTAAACTCTGATCTCTCCTATCTCAGTGATCCTTTCATATTTCCACTGACCCATATATCGACACTGGGAATGTTTTATGACCATGCTCCCTCCTTCATCCACTTTTCCTCCTATATACCTAAATAACATTTGGGGATAAGAGTTCTTAGGCAGCCATCTGCTTGAGCAGAATCAGAAGGAAAATACATGCAATGACTTCAACAATGTAATAGGATTAGCACTAATAGGAAGCTGAACTCAGATTAAAGGCAAAGGTCAATATTGGTTTCAAGGGATAGATAAAGAGGCATGTCTGTCTCCCACAGAAAGAGACCTGGGGCTCTAGCCAAAGAATGTGGCATATACTCCAGGAGGATGTCCTTATATCTATCATTGTTGTTGTCTTAACCCTTACTTTCTGACTTAGAACTGATACTAAGTACTGGTTCTAAGGCAGAATAGTGGTAAGGACTAGACAATTGTGGTTAAGTGACATCCCCAGTGGTTAAGTGACATCCCTAGGGTCACACAGCTAGGAAGTGTCTGAAGTCAGATTTGAACTCTGGTCCTCATATCTATTGGTTTTGCTTAACTTTTTTTCTTGATGCTTAACAAGAGTTCTTAAGGGAAAATATATCGAGAAATTACTATAATGTAAAAAATTATTATTCAGTTGTTTTCAGTTATTTCTGACTCTTTGTGACCCCATTTGGGGTTTTCTTGGTAAACATGCTGGTATGATTTCCCATTTTTCCTTCTCCAGCTCATTTGACATATGAGGAAACTGAGACAAGCCGGTTTAAGTGACTTACTCAGGGCCACACAGCTTGTAAGTGTCTAAGGTCAGATTTGAACTCAGTAAAATAAATCTTCCTGACTCTAGGTCTGGCTGTACCACCTAGCTTCCCTATCATGTAAAACTAAAACAATGTAAAAATAAAAGATATCAATGAAACTTAAAAAACTATAATAAGGCACAAGAGATGACTCTACATAGGTCACACAACTCTACATATTTCTCTAAATCTGTTATATTCTTGTCTCATGGTACAATAAAATTCCATTACATTCACACACCACATTTTTTTCAGACATTCTCTAACTGATGGGCACCTTTTTTTTTTTTTGCTTTAATTTTAATTTTACTTTTTTTTTTTTTTGCAAAAAAAAGGTTTCTACAAATATTTTTGTGTATTGGAAGCATTTTTGTTGTAGTGGACTTCCTTCTAGTATACTTTGGAGAGTGGGATTAGTGGGGCAAAGGATAAGAACAATTTACTAATGTTCTTACATAATTACAAATCGCCCTCCAGAATGGTCTGACCAATTTGAGGTCTCTCCAGAAATGTTACATAGCTAGCATTTATATAGTGCTTTAAAGTTTGTAATATACCCTAAATACAGGCGAGCCTAGTTTTTACACCTTGGACCTTATTTTGTTTTATTTTATTTTTTTAATTTTTAAACATTTATTAATATTTATTTTTTGAAAAGTTAACATGGTTACATAATTCATGCTCTTACTTTCCCCTTCCCTCCCCCACTGAACTCCCTGTCCCCCCCCCCCCATGGCAGATGTGTTTTTCCACTGGTTTTAACATGTGTCATTGATCAAGACTTATTTCCAAATTGTTGATAGTTACATTGGTGTGGTAGTTTCGAGTCTACATCCCTAATCATGTCCGCCTCAACCCATGCGTTCAAGCAGTTGTTTTTCTTCTGTTTCCATTCCTGCAGTTCTTCCTCTGAATGTGGGTAGCGTTCTTTTCCATAAATGCCTCAGAATTGTCCTGGGTCATTGCATTGTTGCTAATACAGAAGTCCATTACATTCGATTTTACCACAGTGTATTGGTCTCTGTGTACAATGTTCTTCTGGCTCTGTTCCTTTCACTCTGCATCAGTTCCTGGAGGTCTTTCCACTTCACATGGAATTCCTCCAGTTTATTATTCCTTTGAGCACAATAGTATTCCATCACCAGCATATACCACAATTTGTTCAGCCATTCCCCAATAGAAGGGCATACCCTCATTTTCCAGTTTTTTGCCACCACAAAAAGCGCAGCTCTAAATATTTTCATACAAGTCTGTTTATCTATGATCTCTTTGGGTACAAACCCAACAATGGTATGGCTGGATCAAAGGGCAGGCATTCTTTTATAGCCCTTTGCTTGGACCTTATTTTAAATGTCTTCTGGGTAGTTCTAAGGAATGCTTTCTGTCAAACACCTTGACAAATAATATTTTTTGCATAGCCAATCACAAATCTTTATTTAGCTTTTCTTCCTTCCAAATGTTAATTTTTGTACAAAAGGAATTTCATTTTTTAAAGTAGATACACCTGTGAAGGACTTGGCACCGTGTCCATATAGCATGCCAGAAAATGTGGGCAAATTTTGAAATATGAGAAGAGTAAATATGAAGGAAAACATAAAATTCACACCACGAATTACCCCCTTGACAGGACAATTTTCTACTCTCAAAGATCTGCTTCAGCACTAGGAGAGGGATCAGTATTGGGTCTATGATTTCTTTGGTTTTGGAAACTCTTGGATGAGTAAAATCCATCTACTAATGGATATCAATATCTTCTTTGTAAGATATGGTATTAGAGAGCTGCGTAGAGCTTACCCAATGTCTTGCTCCATGTTATTTAGTCAGCAAGTGTCAGCGGCATCTCAGGACATCTTGACTTCAAGGGCAACACTTTAATACGCCATGCTTATTTTTAAATTTTTATTTTATATTGCAATTAATAAATATCCATTTTCTCTCTTTCCTACTCACCCAAAGGAAAGAAAAAAATTATTGTAACAAATATATCACATTTTCAAGGAGAATGTCAACAATTTGGTTCCTATTTATTGAATTACCAAAAAAATTTATAGCTAGCATCTATATGAAGAATTTTGTTCTGAACTTAATGGCTTATAACAAAAAAATAGCTCACATTTCTAGGATACTTTAAGATTTCCAAAGCATCTTTCCACAGCTCTATGAGGTAAATGATGCCAATTACTCCCATTTTCCGGATGAGGAAACAGGTTCTTAGAGGTGATTTGCTGAGATTCATGCAGTTAGCAAGTGTCAGTTAATATTTGATTGTGGATCTCTTCACTCTGATTTCAGCCCTCTTTCATTATAGCAAGTTGTCTTTCACACATCGTAATGGTTTGTTAAATTACAGGGTTTTCACTAGGAGACAATATTATTTTAGCACATGGATCAGTCATGATTGTGTTTGCTCTATTGCTAGTGGTTAGAATATACATTTTTCAACGACAGTGGTTATTTCCTTTAAAAAATTTTCAAAATTAATTTCATTAGGACAAGATTGGATGAGGGAACACCTTCTACCAATTCAGAGCTAAGGTTAAGTGACTTGCCCAGGGCCACACAGTCAGTATGGGCCATCCTAGAACTGAACTGATCTCTGCATTCACTGTGCCACCTTGTTTCTACGTGCCAGGTTAGGTTTCATATATAATAGGTCCCTATTAAATAAGTGTTGAATTGACTTATGTTGTTGAGATATCTCTGAAGGATGACTCTTTTCATTCATTCTTTCTTCTTTTCTTCCTTCCTTTCTCTCTCCCTCGCTTTCTTTTTCCTCTCCTTTCCTTTCCTTTCTTTTCCGTTCTTTTCCTTTCCTTTCCATCCTTCTTTTCTTTCTTTTGTTCTTCCTTCCCCCTCCCTCCCTTCTTTCCTCCCTTTTTTCCTCCCTTTTTTCCTCCCTCCCTCCCTCCCTCCCTTCCTTCCT